>NW_020897746.1:10400738-10432442 GCF_003984885.1 Neopelma chrysocephalum | reverse complement strand
TCATCCAACCTGGCCTTGGACACTTCCAGGGATCCAGGGGCAGCCACAGCTTCTCTGGGCAACCTGTGCCAGGGCATCCCCACCCTCAAAGGGAAGAATTTCTTCCTACATTAAGCTTAGAGTTACCCCATGTAACTCGTGGATGTGGGATTCATCCCAGCTGCCTTCAGCCATCCAGACTGTGGATGGAACACCCCAGCAGTGCCCAGGGAAAGAGAGATTTCTAGGGAATGACTCAGCCCCATCTGAGCCACTGTGTTCAGGACAGGGGGACAAAGATCACTGAATCACAGGATGGTCTGGGTTGGAAGAGACAATGAAGATCATCCAGTCCAACCACGTTCTCCAGGATGGAAAACTTACTTAGGTACTGAGTGAAACCTGAGAATAAAACCAGTCTTGAGCTGGGTACAGGCAGAAAATCCCTGTGGATTGGGTCTCCTGAAGTCAAGCAGCCAACAGAGCCCCAGTGATCCCCTCACAGCCTCCATCACCCCTGTGAGTGCTGTGTTACCTGTGAGTGGCTGTGCAGTGTGGGTGGTTCACGTTAAGAATTGTGTGTTATTCACACCCACCCTGCAAAGCTTGGGCAGCTCTGGTTGCTTTGACCACTTGCAGCTTCCAGTGATGTCAGGAGAGTTCTGCAGCAGGTGCCTCCAAAGACAGCTTGGTTATTATATTGTATTCTATTCCTTCCATGCCCCTTTCAGCAGAGCTGAAATGGGTTTGTAATAATTTTTAGCAATGTACAAGGGACCAGAAATTACAGAGTTTTAGTGGAGAATATTTTTATTGAAGACTTCTTTTTTTTTTTCATCTCTGCTCTAAGAGCACAGTATACACAACCTTTCTCCTCCAAAGCTGATAAATGGTTTAGCCATTATTTAAACTTTGGGAAAAGGCAGCTACAGAAATAACATTTTAATGTATTCCAGATTAGACTTCATGCTATATTTGTAATAAAGACTTGTTTCCAGCACTGGTTGGCAGATCACTCCCAGGGACAATTATCCAAATAGCTATTAGGATACGATTGCTCTCATTTCCAGGCAATGCAGGGTTGCCAGGACTCAGCTTGGCTGGAGCTTGGATTTTGGTTTGACTTTTGGAGAAAACCACAAGAATTTGTCAGCCCTCTTGGCCATAAGGGAGTCTCCTTGTCTTGGGGCTATTCTTTTTCCTCTGCGAGTGGGGAAGGCAAAACATGCCCTTGTTTGGTTTGGGTTCCTCTTTATTTCATTGTCTCTCCCCTAAGTGGCATCAGGAGGAGAAGGCTCAGGTGGGACTCAGGTGTGAGAGGCCTCTCCCATCATTCTGAGAGAAGAGGAGGCTCAGTTTGGGAAGAGCACGTGGATTCCAGAGGGGGAGGACTGAAAAGAAAACCAAAGGTCACGAATTTCTTTTACTGGGGGAAGGGAGCCTAAGGGAGGGAGTGCTCAATGCCAAGCTAAATCAGTGTTAGTTGGGAGTGGAGACTCCCTCTCTTTATGCATTATGCTAATGTGTCACTTGGCAGGTCTGAATCACCCTGGCTGCCTCAGTCAGGAGCCTGAGTCGAAGAACACCAACTCCCTGAGAAGGGAAAAGGTCTCCTTGTGCCAGGGAACATGTTCTGTGGTGAGATGATGTCATTGTTTAAGTCACAGAGGCAGTGGGCAGGAAGCTTTTTCATATTGAAAGATAAGTAGGCCCACAATGGTCCCTGAATCTCCGAGTAACTCCAACCATCCCCTTTTCTAGAGCTTAGAACAGAAACAGGTTCCTTATTTATGGCCAGTCTGGCCATGGGTGCTGCTCAGAGCAGCAGGCAGAGGTTGAGGACTGGGGTGTCTCTCTGTCCCAGGTCTTACAAAGTTCTTTTCAAGACTTTACATTAGTTACTTCAGTGATGTAAAATGGAGATAATAAATCTGGAACCAAAGCAGTAGGTTTAGATGAGATGTTGGGGAGAAATTCCTCCCTGTGAGGGTGGGGAGGCCCTGGCACAGTTTGCCCAGAGAAGCTGTGGCTGCTCCTGGATCTCTGGAAGTGTCCAAGGCCAGGTTGGACGGGGCTTGGAGCAACGTGGGCTAGTGGAAGGTGTCCCTGCCCATGGCAGGGGGTGGAATGGGATGATTTTTAAGGTTTCTCACAACTCAGGTCATTCCATGGTTCTGTGATGAGTATTGCATTGCTGAAATGAAATTAGGAAGGGTGATGAGCTCCTAGTGACAACAGGGGACTTGATGAAGGATCCAAAGCTCCTTTGCTCTTCTGTATTTCCAGCACCAGATAAAAGGCTTTGGATAAACACATCCCATTTCAGACATGTCCAGCATTTCTGAAAAATCCCTTTCTAAACTCTTTGTTTCTCAAGAAGAGGAGAAGGTTCAGGACTAAACATACTTTTTTCTCATTTGCTTGTCATGAATAACAACTGCATTATATATACAACATATATACACACACTATATATATATATTTATATGTATACAATATGCTCTATTGTAGCTGCACAATGAACCACTACCTCAGCCACAGGAGCTGATAAACACCCTGGCAGTCAGGGCTGGTCAAAATGAAAACATTTAAAGGACATTTAGAGAATATCACAGGCCCTTTTTACGAACTAATCTCAAGATCTCTGCTCTCCACTCGGGTCCCCCCGTGAAGATTTTCCGTGGGGCGAGTGCAGCAAACCTTGAATGCACAGAAACCCTCCCTGGCTGGCTCTGCTCCAAAACAATGACTGCACCAGAGGGGCTCAGGCATATCCTACCAATGGAGCAGAAAATTGCTTCAAGGCTAAAGCAGTAACACCTTGGCAGGGCCTGTAATTAGCAATAAAGCAGCACCCATGGCCAATGGGGCCATTGTGCCCCATATTCCATTTTTGCTCTTTGGTGCTGAGGGGGAAACGTGTGTGTGAGTGAGAATGAGAGCACAGAGGTAAATCCCCATCCAGGAGGCTCATGATGAATGTGCTGCAGTTGGCACGGAGTGGAACACGTGCCAAGATGGGGCCCTCTTGTTCCTTCCAGTCCCTCCCCCCCCACCAAACACCACATTATATTTTTAGCATTTTTATTTTCTTGGAAAAATATATAAACTGCGGCTATAAAATGTGTTTAAACAAATGAAATGGAGCTAGCAGGTGTACAAAAAACGGCCCCAAAACGCTTCCCAGAGCTGCAGTTAAAAAATAAAAAAAAAAGTCAACTTAAATAGTTCCATAGTGGAAAAAAAATAATCTCCAGGTAGAGTATATAAATGTAATTTTTTTGCACTGTGCACTCAGTTTCATTTTTGACTCCTAAAACTTGCTTAGACTCATGCTGGGTTTGGATCTTCATTTCTCACCCAGATTAAAGGGGTTAAGAAATGATAGATTGTTGTAAATTTGGAGATCCCAGAATCCCAGCGTGGTTTGGGTGGAAAGGGACCTTAAATCCCATCTCATTCCCACTCTCTGCCATGGGCAGGGACACCTTCCACTGTCCCAGGTTGCTCCAAGCCCCGTCCAACCTGGCCTTGGACACTTCCAGGGATCCAGGGGCAGCCACAGCTTCTCCCAGCACATCCCATGGGAAGCTGATCTGCAAAGCTATGACTCTTTTTCTATTATTTACCATTTTTATCATCTCCTTGTTGAACCTGGAGAAGACTTTGGTTCACTTTGACAATTATTTTTATTAATTTTTAGTAGAATAGGGTTGCATTTCCCAGCTTAATCCAAACTGAAGGACTGCTGGCAGTGCACAGAAAAATATAAGTATGTATAGAGAGATTTGTATATGTGTGTGTGTGTATAGAGAAGATGTCAGTCCAAAATAATTTATAATCAAAATACACCATTTGCCAAGAGACAGGAGGCTGTGCAAAGAAAGAAAATAATTCATTCTAAGTGGAGCTGGAAATAGGGTTTTGTACTGTGCTTGTGCTGCCTGGTTTGGGGGAAATCCGATAGGAAAGGAACTGTCTGGGAGGTTAAAATTCGATGGATTCTGATTTCTCTTTGCCCCTCTGAAGGCTCAGAGGGGTCAATACCTCGAATTTTGGGCAAGGCCCATCACCAGCTCTTTGTGACAATTGCTGAGCAATTTTAGCACAGAGAGGGAGGAGTTGGGCTTTCATTTGATGTGAAAAGTGACATTTTTTACACCTGGCTCTGAACATTTTTCTCTACCTACCGAAATTTTGGTAAACTTTTGGTTCTCTCTACCAGTCCTGCAGCCAACTTTCTTTCCAGCAATCAAGAACAGCAAAATACATTATTTTTAAATTAAACAAACCTTGACTTTTCTTTTCCATGAGAAATTACTGAGAGCACAGCAAAATGTATCACGTTCATATTTCCAATCTTTCAGAAACAGTTTGGTTCTCTAAGTAGAATTTTTAATGCATAAATTTCATGCAAGATCAAAATTTATTAAACCCTATTTTCCCATCTCTGCTCATTTGCTTTAGCCTAAGATTTCCTCTTTAGCTCTAATGGACATGTTATAACAATTATTTTTACTGGAATACAGTTCACAAATATGAAATGATTTTTTAAATAGAGTTATGATTTCTATTGTCTCGACTAAGTAAAACTAATTAATGTGAAGTATATTCTGGATTAATCTCACCCTGAGATGTTTGATTCAGATCTTCAATCCTGATGACTTTATTGAACACCCAGAGTTCCTCTGGTTTGTTAATTGGGGTGTGACTCTCCAGCCCCACTCTGTGCTGATGAGAGTATTAATCCTCAATGTTGACAAATCCATATAGATGGATTATTCCCAATTTTCTTTTAATGGGTCATTTTCTTCTGAATGGGCAATTCATTCCATCACTGCCCTGCAGAACTGCAGACCTGCTTTAAATCTGGCTGGCTGTGAGTGTGATACGAGTTGTGTGAGTTGTTGAGGACTCGTTTAGAACCTGAGGAGGAAAAGAACTGGAAAAATGGAAAAATGGAAGGGATGGTTCCCTTGTTTGAGATACAGAGCTCCTGGCTGCAGAAGGAGGCAAAGACAATTTAAATTAAAACATTTCTGAAGGGCTGTTGAAAAAGGTTTGGAGAGGTCTCCTCATCTCATGTAACATCCCCATTATTCCAAGCTTTTTTGGTATCCTCATCCCTGACCAGAATTACAACCCTGATGACCAGGAATTACTTCTTAAAGCCTGAAATCCATCCAGTTCTGTTCTAACAGCAGTGGACTCAGGGAAGAGCTATTTTAAACCCAAGATCCACGTGTGGTGTGAAGTTTATAATGGTTTGCAGGGAGGCTGCTCAGAGGACTCAGTGTTTGAGCCCGTCCCTGTGCACAGACAAGTGAATTCTTTTCAAACAAACAGGGTGGAAATTCTTGGCTTCTCCAGGAACCAGCCTTGTTTCCAGCGGCTCGTGGTTTGGATTCCCATCCTGCCCCTGGCATTCCAGTTTTCCCCCTGCTTGCCACAGCTAGATTCTGTTTGCTGTTTCTGGACCGAAGTGCTGAACAAGATCCTGGTGCCTCAGGTAGGCGATGTTTTACCGTGCAGGAAGAAATCCCTGTCTGAAGGCAGGGAATGGAACCTCCTGGTTAACAACTGGCAGCCCTACAGGAAAAGGAACTGAGCTGCCTTCAGTAGGTAACTTATTAATGGCTGGTGTTTAATTTCTTAGAGGTAAAACACAAGAATCTGGTGGTCCTCACATTAGTGCTCGAGCTCCAGCAAAGCCTGGGTAGAAAGGCAGTGCTGTTTCCTTCCAGCCACCATTAAGGGCCTGGCAGATCTGCCAGAAAAGGGAAAATTAACCTTCTGTGGAAATCCAGCAAAAGGCCTTTTCCCCTTTAAATCATGAAAGGAGAACTTAATGATGCATCAGCCTGCAGAGTGTGCTCAGCCAGAGGCAGGTTTGGGGATGTCTGACTGGATGCTTTGGAGGCACTGAAGCTCCAGATTTCCTCCTTAGGACCTTCCAGATGTATTGGAGGTGGAATAACTGCATTGCCCTCTGATTTCTGAACTGGTGAAGATCA
Source organism: Neopelma chrysocephalum (assembly GCF_003984885.1). Taxonomy (NCBI): domain Eukaryota; kingdom Metazoa; phylum Chordata; class Aves; order Passeriformes; family Pipridae; genus Neopelma; species Neopelma chrysocephalum. The sequence continues at coordinate 10,426,449 of NW_020897746.1, read as the reverse complement.
GAGGCTGTTGGGATCAGGGATAATGTGTTGCTGAACTTTATTGTGCTCAACATGTGCCAGTTCCTTCGTTCTGGGAGAAAAAACAGCATCAAGGAGAGAAGGAAGAGTCAGAGACAACTGGAGTTTGGCTGGCAAAAAGCTCAGTGAGGCATAAATGAAAGGGTTGTGATTATGCTCAAAATGATAGTGACCAAAAAAAGGAGAAATCCTGTCTTTTCTAAGACCCCCTTAAATGCAAAGGCTCATCTAGAGCCAACAGATGCATGGTACAGAATTTTCATTGGCTGGAGACCAAATTAGGGACAATGCTCTACATGAAACTTGCTCATTTGACCAATGTTATGCTTCATTTTCATCAGTGCTGTCCATGGAATATTAGATATTCTGGCAGTTATTTAATAAGGCGAATGCACACAAGGAGCCCTTTAAGGTAAAAAGTAAAATAATCTCTATTTTCTCTTCAGGAGGTTTTGGCAAATGGGAAAAGATGGAGAGGAGGGAATAGAAAGTGCATGTGAAACAAAAGTTTTAACAGTCTGTCTAACCAATTGGTATAATTAAGTTTTACTTCAGCCCTCAGGAAACCCCAGGGAAGTTTGTGGCATCCCAGTTCATGTGCATATTAAGTAGAGGATCAGGTAACCTTCATGCAATGTTGGAAAGGGCTGTTTTTGAAGAGTTATGGCCCCCATTTAGAGCTGTGTCAGCCTGAGGTAGCTCTGGGCTGCAGCAGTGTTACTCCAGAACTATATTGGGCTGCACAGAGTTGGGTTTGGATTCACCAAAGTTCTCCAAATGAGAAGTGGAGGCTGTGGAAATGAAGGGAAGAACATGAGCTTATCCAAATGGATGGAACCCCTGGCCAGACACCCCTGGGAATCAGCTACAGTGGGACAACACCAGGGATCCATGAGGGATGTGCAGGATGTGCTGTGAGAAGCTGAACAATGTTCTCCTGTTGTCCCACACAAAACCAGTTCCCATCTCCCTCCCTTCTGACTGGTGCTGAGATGTAGAAGATCTTCCAGCACTGTTGGTGAAAACCCTTGAGGTGGTGTCAGAGATGCTGGAATTTGGTCCCATTTTATTCCCTTGAGCCACACTTCCATGTCATAGAAGCGTGGAATGCTTTGGGTTGGAAATGGACCTTGAAGATCATGTAGTTCCAACCCCCCTGCCCTGGGCAGGATTTCCATCCCAAAGGGATGTGGAGGCACAAGGAGGGCACAGCACCTCCAGGATTCCCTTGGGGGGGAGCAGAGTGGGATCTGCCTGTCTCTGCCTCGTGACCCTGGCACAGCCATGCTGGAAGAAACCAGTGCCATAAAGATTAATCCCTTCTGATTGTCATGAATGGTGTCTCCCAGTGACAAAGTGGTAATGGGAGTAACCTCTTCAACAAAGGCAACATTGTCCCCTCAGCAGGTTGGTTGGCAAACCAGCAATTTTACTTTCTTCCAAACATACTTATCTGCCCAATACTCCCAGATCTGCTCACCCTCAATAGGCTCAAATCCTCAAGTTTCTTACAGCCCAGGAGCCAGTGTCGTATCTGCACCCAGCCCTTCTTTACTGCTTAAAACTCTCAGTTTACACTGACATTATTTCTTCCATTCAATACGTGGGTAAATCCTCAGCTGCTGAAATCAGGCCTGTTCCTCTGGGTAGAGTTCACATTGCAAGTTGTTCCAAATAAAAAATTGTGTTCTCATTCTAACTGGAGAGGAAAGCATGGGAGGACTCTGTGTACAAACTGGTTCATTATAATTTTAGTAGGGTCCCTGAGAAGATCCCAATTATGTGATCCCAATCACCCCAATCTCCTTGTGTACCAGGGAAATAAGGAGCGAGGAGGAAGGAGACTGCAACTCATTTTAACCACTAATGAGATTCAAAGCCCCAGATTCCACCCCTTACCCCCTTTTCCCTTCTTTAGCCCTCAGTCCTCCAAAAGTCCCCAAATATGATCCAGCACTTTAGGAGACAAACATTCCTCTGGTGTTTCAGGAGTGCTGAGGTGGGAGATATAGATTTACCGAGGCCTTACAGCCAGGGGGTTTTTTTAGCCCCCCAAACAATGCTGGTATAGAACATGTCCTCACAAAATATTCAACCCTTGCACATTTCCATTTTGGGCTTGCAACCAGGTGTGTCTGAGCTCTCTGCAGCAGGGTTTTACCCAGCGTGGTTCCTGGAATCCAAATGCAGTTTATCCCCCTGTGTTTTCCCAGCAGCCTCAGTTCCTGGACAAGCAGTTCCTGCCTCGCACGTAGGTCACCTCCATGCTGGAAAAAACCAGAAGGACCTGCAAATAGCTCACCTCACGTCCTCCAAAACACACAGGCACCTTCCCTGAGTTGTTTCTCTTGGATTTCTTGGCTTGGCTGCCTCGAAAGTTTGGGGATGTGCAGACCTGGTGCTCCAACTGTTTGGACAAAGCGATGGCGATGGAAGGATTAAGGCTGTGGCACCCTCTGAGCTCCCTGTCGTGGGATCCAAACCAACCAAACTGGGAGCAAACAGGACCTTTCCATCAGCCCCTCCATACATCAGTGTCCTGGTGTGAGCAGGGAGCACAGCCTGAACCCACAGGGGGTGTTTCTTTAGCCCTGGTGGCAGCAGCACATTCCTGGGCTGGGGAATGTCCCGGGCTCCCTCTCACAGGTGATTTTCTGCTCCAGCAGCACTTTCCCAGCTGCTCCCTGGGAATGGCACGAGTGGAGCAGTTCATGAATTTGCTGCTCTGTGAGAAGCTGTTTGAGTTGCTCTGCAGGGGCTCCCGTGGAGTGGGTGAGACACCTGCCAGGAGGGCTGGCTTTGGGATGATCCTGCCTCTTGGAAAGGCTTTGGGCTGGATGATTCCTTGAGGTCCCTCCGAGCCCGGATTCTAAACATCTGTATTTTCACCCCCGTCGCATCAAAGGTTTGTCTTTATTTCCTTCCCAAGTCATCACTCTCCTTGCTCCTGCTAGGAAGCAGAATTCCCCTCCATGCAGAGCATTAAACCACCCCACTAATGACAGAAGGGTTAAAAACATGATTGGTGGGCAAAGCCCCCCTTTTTTTTCTGCAAGGTTGGTTGAAATTGTGAATCGAGACTGACAGCTTGCCTGAGTGTTTGTGGTTCAATTTGAAACCACAAGACCCAGAAGCACATGGTTTAGATTCAGTGTCTTTCTCCAGCTAACACGAACCATTTGTTCCAGCAGCTTGGCTATCTCTTGGAGAAGAGTTCTGCACCGGGATCAGCCTTGATTCACCCCAGACATTCGGATGGAAACCCGAAGGAAAAAAAAAAAGGAATAAAAAAATTTCCCCAAACAAAGCCTCGCATTTACTTTTTTCTTGTTTATTTTTGCAGCTTGTAAAGGGAGCTACTAATATCCCGGTTATTAAAAAAAAAAAAGAGGAAAAACAAAAAAGAAAATGTGAAATGCCAATCAAAAGCGGCGCCAAATTAGGTGGTGTTTACTTCAAAAATACGTGTTTCATTGCCTTTTTTAAGGCAAATTCCTGTAATGTAGTAATGTCAGGGAGGGCATGGAAAGAAGAGGTTTAATTGACTCAAAAATTATATTTAGACCAATCTTTTTAAATTTGGCTGGGTAAAATGTGGCACGTAGTGAGGCAACAGTTTAGTCCATGAGCTGTCACAAATAAAGCACTTAAATATACACCTCACTTATGCAGAAGTCCATAAGCTTAATTATTGTTTCTGCCTCTGAGGAAGAGCAGGAAGGTTGAACAGCTCTGTGTCAGGTTTGAAAATTAAAATACACAAGAAGGGATGTCCAAGTCTGGACAAATCCTTTACAAACCAGGTGAAACCATCCTTGCCCAGATCATGGAGAGCCAAGGAAAAGACTTCCCGAGGGGACTGGGAATCACGTGGGGTGAGGTTTGGGAAGTGCAGGTTTCTTGTGTACATATTGATTATCTGCCCTGTGCTGCCAATAGCTTGTCACTGACCACAGATCTTTCATGTTCCTTCCATGTTTCTCATCCCCTGAAAGAAGCTGGGGACACTCAGAAGGTGGCACTTCCCACAACAAGGTGTCACCTGGGCAAAAACTCTGTGCAGAAATCCGGCCCTTACAGCTCGAGAGGAAGCAGATAATGCAATAAAATCACTGCCTTTCACACAGCAGCACAGAGACTGGCAGAATAAAGACACACACATCTCTCAGGTGTGCAGGAGGCTGATTTGCTCCAATAAAGTTGTTGGTTAAACACTCCCACACACACTGAGATGAGGGAGCACCAGCCAGGCCCACTGAGCAGGGAAAGAGCAGTAATTTGATGAATTGTTGTGATGAGGCAACAAACCAAGTGCTCAGTTGCCCCAAATCACAGGTATTAGGGCTGAAACGAACTCTCCTAAAACAATTTCCCATCATCCAGCCCCGGGATTAGTTGTTTTATCTTCCTCCTCCTCGATATAAAACCGGTTCCAAAGTATTACATTACAATCCAGGGAACCACCTCCTGTGCTCGGAGTGAGCACCTTGGAAGGAGGAAAGAATCCTTCCCTGCCATGTCTCTCTATCTCCTAGTTAGGAATAAGTGACTGTAAAATCTGTGTATGTGTGAAACCACAATATATTCCCCCGTTCTGTCATTAAAAGCCACTCGCAACATAAACGTGAATCAGAGGTGGGAGTGTGTTCACTCAGGAGCAGTGTGTGATTATATACCAGGAGTTTACTTCCAAGAACAGATTAGATTTCTGGGAATTCAAAATAGCATATATTTTATTTTAGTATTATGGGAATTTTGAGAGGGCTTCTAACGTTACTGCTTTTTAAGCCACTATATAATCACAGTATAATTTTTATTAACAAAAAGACTTTATAACCTCAGAGCCGTGCGGCTGATGAAGTGAGCAGGAGGCTTTGAGGGCTCAGATCCTCTGTAGGTATGTGGGGAGAACTGCCTGGGAAGGCTGAGAGCTGACTGGAAATGCAGGTTTAAGGTTAATATCTGCTGTTTAAACCATTTGGCTGCGCCCAGGAGTGCAGCTACACCGAGTTAGTCCCCAGAGACACACACTTAGGGACCCCCCCTTCTTCTCTGGCAGCCTTGGGGCTGTGCCCACTGCCCTGGGGAGCCTGGTCAGTGCCCAACCAGCCTCTGGGGGAAGAACCTTTTCCTGGGATCCAACCTGCCATTCCCTGGGGTCCTGTCACTGCTCACAGAGAGCAAAGATCCATCAGAAGGTGTTCTGCCTTGAAGAAAATTGAAAATCCCTCTGCAGAGGTAGAATTCCCCTTCTGTAGAGTCACACAGGCGAGGTTGGAGTGACAGTTTGGGATCCCATCATTGATTATTTTGCTCTGGGTTCACAGAACAACAAAACATGCCATGAAAGGGTTTTTTTAAAGCACAGGAAGGACAAACAGTGAAACTGGTTAATTCTTAAATCTTCGAGTGTTCTGTTTCCACTTAGTGGGTTTTGTTTGCAAACGTGGCTTTGAGTGTCTGGGGTTATCAGACTCCCTTTGAGGAATGATATTATGATATTATATTAAAACATCCTTCTACTGTTTTTTCTATTGGGAGAAATCATGTTTGTGGAAACACAGAAGGGAGGGAGTGATAGCTCCAGGTTTAGGTTTTACTTTCCTACAAATAAAGGTGTCTGAACTGCGTCTCCTTTGGAAATGGAATGATTTTCTGCAATAAAATAACAATAAAAATCCGGGATGATATTTGACTAAAATAAGATCAAAACAAGAAATATTAAATTAATAATATTAAATAATATCACTTTTACCAGCATGGGAAACTTTTGCTTTTAAAAAGCTGAAAGACCTCAATGTTAGAGCTCTCGAGAGAGCACAGCAGAGTTTCCCTGATTTTAATGGAAGTGTGACTACCTCCTGTGGATGAGGATGAGGAACCTGGTCTGTGACTTAATATTTGCTCATATGAGTACAATTAGTTCACTGCTTTGATCAGTCAAGTGGAGTCCAGCAGAAACAAGGCAAATAATTATTTACAAACCATTTACTGATCCTGGTTGTGGCCTTGCTTATCCTACACATGGAGCAGTTTCTTACACCAGGATGTGGGAGTTACACCTGTGGCTGGGAAGGGGCTGAAATAAGGATTTGTCTGGATGGGAGCTGGTCCAGCTGTGTGGGGGCCATGGGGGGCACAGGAGGGCTGGTCCTGCCCAGCCCTGTGCCATCGCTCCTGCTGAGCAGGGTCAGGTGTCCAAAACTGATGGGGACAAGGCACTGGAAAACAAAAGAGAAGCAAACAAAGCATGAACACAAAGCCAGGAATAATGGTTTGCCTGAGCTGACTGCAGCCCTCATTCTTAGGGGATCACAGGATCATTAAGGTTGGAAAAGACCTCCAAGATCATCAGGTCCAACTTTCCACTGTGTCCCACCGTGCCCACTAAACCACCTCAAACCTGCTGCATTAAGGCTCCATTTTGCACATTACTGGAGCTTGTGCAGGGGTTGGACTAGATGACCTTTAAAGGTCCCTTCCACCCCAAACTATTCCATGATTCCATGATTATACTCTATTTCCTTGCAGAGATCTGTCTGTCCTTCATGTCACATCATTTCCCTTTGTGACAAGGCAGATTTTGGACTGCAGTCTGAGATATGGTGGAACATTCAGCCCCACCTGAGCATCAGTGGATGTTTTATTTCAGTGTTACAGAGCAGGACATCTGTGTTTGAAGGGAAGGGCACCTCCACCACTTACAAAGGGGCAATAACTGCAGCAGCAAAGCCATGAAGGGATGAGGTGGAGGCTTTGAGGTTGAGCACAAGCTCCAGTCCACGGACACCGTGTGCTTTAGGGGGGTGCACAAACCCCAGGGAGGGCTCCAGAGGTGACCTCAGCCACCCCAGACACACTTGTGAGTCCAGGTTACAGCTGACTGGAATCCTGAGGTTTTACTGGCCCGCAGCCAGTTTGGAACCCACCGGAGCCACCCCAGGATTTTACAACGTTGTAAAGCCGGTATTGTTTCAAACATCTCAAAAATCCTCCACTCAGCCTGGCAGCCTTCCAAAACCCTCTTAAATGAGCCAAAACTATCAGCAGCCACCCACCTTCCTGTCCGTTATCCTCTGATTGATGACATTCCACCGACAGGGTCCGACAGGCAGGATCTCTCTGCTGCAGGACCTCGGTGTCAACGTGATCTGGGAGACCTGGGAACTGCCTGCATGGTTTGCAGCTGGGTTTTATGGGGGTGCCTCTCTGACATGTGCTGACCATGCAGGAGAGACCTCTCATGGGATGGAGACAGACCAGGGATTGCAGCATCTTGTAAAACCTTCATTAGGGTAGAGCAGGAGAAACCAAATCCCACTGGAGGTGGGACACTCTTGTTTCTGGGGTTGGTTTTGTGCCCTTTATCTCACCTGCAGCCAGAATTTAGTGCTATCTGTTTGTAGGCAATCATTTCTGGGTACAAGTGTACTTGAATCTTTCTTTATATACACCTATTTATTCTTTTGTCTGTATCAATATATAGAAAAGGTGTCTACAGAGGCCCAGCATCTGATTTTTAAGGAGCTTTCTTTCCATGAGCAGTTTCAGAGCACATTTTCCCTCAGCAGTGACTCATCGTTCTGACTCTCCTTTTTTTTTTTTTTTCTTCTCTTACTCCTTAATCCAAGAAAGTCTGACTAAGTCAGCTCTGCCACGTCCCAAGTGTAGCAGGGATTCCTCCCAGGCCCTGATGCAAACAGAACTAGTAATTCTCCTCAGAAATAGCAGGGCCTTGCTATTTGTGGGCTCGTGCTTTACGCAATGATGACCTTGGCTGAGGCAACCCAAATGGAAAGGGCCACTTCACATGGAGTCAACGCCACTGTGGTAAATAAAGGCAGCGCCAGGAGGGCCCAATTTCAACATCTCCTGGCAGATGAGGCAGAGCTGGGCAGGGGCACTGGGCTGTGTTTTCTTAGCAGCAGTCTGGGAACCTCATGGTACTATGTCATGGTGAGACAGGCCAGTTTTGTACCTCAGCTGGTTGTTTTGATTGATTTTTTTTTATTTCTGAGCATGCAGACCCTTCTGATGTTCTACCCAAGGAGTAAAACTGATGGGTTGCAGAGATAGGCTGGGAGCAGAATAACGTTTTTTTGTCAATAGCCTGGGTTTTAATGTAACTTCAGAGGATTTTGGATATTGACTGATAAAAAAATTGGGAAAAAAAATATGGAGAGCCAGTATCAGCTCTTCAGCTTGGCATTAAGAAATCCTGGAGTGAGACTGGTGGTAGACCAGGATTTAGCCTCACACATATCATTTTAGATAGCAAGAGTCAAATTAGGCAAATATTTACAGCCATAAAGCCCAATTACATGTGTTTGTGCTTCCCAATCTTATCTCAGTGAAAGTAAAACAAAACATAGCTCATTATCCTAAATAATGGTTTATTGGAAGGAATATCATCTCAGAAACACACTGGAGGTATCTAAGCTGGCTGTTCCTCCCTGGGTTCTCAGCTTTCTTTCCTCAGGATGGTTTTGTTAAGGTGATATTGCCTCTCCTGGGCGTCCTTCACGGGAGCTCTGCACTGATGATGAATAAAACAACTGTGGCCAGACTGCAATAAATTAATTGCACCATTTTATGTGAGTAAGAGGATGGGCAGGACACCTGAGGCTGAAACAAAAACCTGCCTATGACTTGGGATCCATGGCTGGGAGACTGGTATGAAAAAGAGCAAAGATATCAGAGCAGGGGTGGGAAGGGAGTTTGGGGGGAAAAAAACCCCAACAAGGCAGCCCAGTACATTGTGGTTTATAACAAGCAATTGGGAGTCTCCATCTCCCTCCAGCCAAGTGCGTGGAAGATCTGAATTTCTCATTTAGCAACTGCATGTTGTGTTTTATGAGAGGCAGAAAGTTTTTGTGAATCTGTGCCTCTGCCTTTTATTGGCTGGAAAGTGATTGTGGAGCTGTGTTTCGGGAGCCCTCCAAAAAATCCAGGGCTCCTTGGAGAGCCAAGAGGGAGATGCCAACCTCCAGCTCTTGTTTTGGCTCGAGGAGGACCTGAGTTCTTGCTCTGCTGTTGCAGGTCACCACTGGCACTGCCAGATTTAACCTTTCAGGGGTGCTGCAGCTCCCAGTCCTGCTCTGTTAAGCACCACTTCACTCTTAGTTTGCAGTGGGAAGGCTGAGTTTTGTCCAGTTCATTGGGATATTTGCTGAATTGCCCAGTCAGCATGTGCAGGGTGAGACAGAGATGCTCACAAAAATTTAGACTATGGAGATGAGAGACAACCTGTGTTGTAGAAGATCATCTTCCAGCCCTGGTGTAGAAGCAGCAAAGGTGAGCATTGCTTCAAATCCCAACATCCAGCCCTAATCCACTGGGGTTTTTTGACACAATAAGATGCCCTGTGTGGGTGCAGCCCCGTGTCTTCATGATGACACTTGTTCAGGGAGATGCCTTTTGTGCCCTGCTGTCCCCAGGGCTGGCCTGGCTCCTCCTGCATCATCCAAGCTGCCCTCGGCCTCTCCCTGTCCAGGAAGAACCAGGAGGGAGGAAATCCAGAGCAACCCGATTGTTTGATAATCCCAAATTTATTTACAGAGGGAGAGAAGCCGACTTATCACATCCATTACTTTGCCAGGGGGAAAATGCAGATTTAATGTTTCCAGAGAACGTTGGGCAAGGGAACATTCAGCCCTGGGACGTGCCCTGACATGGAGCCCTCGCTATATTTGGGCTGCAGTTGTTTTGCAATCCTGCTGCTGTTGTTTTCCTGCGGTGTGAGAAAGCTCTTTGAAGGTCCCCAAAAGGCTCTTTACTCCCGTGTCCCCTCTTTTTTGGGGTCTGTTTTCGGGTTGCCATGCTGGGCCTGTTCTGCTGCTGCCTCTCGGCTGCTCCAGAAGAGGTAAGGAAGCAGATTCCCCTGGGTGGGAGGACAGAGGAGGGGAGGGAAGGAGGGTTTGGTTGTGCCATGGGCAGGGACACCTTCCACCAGCCCAAGTTGCTCCCTCCAACCTGGCCTTGGATACTCCCAGGGCTGGGGCATCCAGGGCTTCCCTGTGTGCCAGTCTCGCCCCCCAAACCATGTGTGCATTTAGGGATTACACTCAACTGGTTCATCATTTTGGGCAATAATTATATTCATTTTCCAGACACATCTCAGAGAGTAACTGGCCTGGTAAATCCTGTGGAACCCCTGTTACAGCACAAGATTAATGTATGAATTATTATTGTTATGAGGTGATGAACGGATTTCTCTGGTCTCCTTTCTTCATACTCTAAAAGCCATTTTAAAATTCATTTTTAAAGGGAGGACATGTTCCAAACTGTGTCATTTTTAACAGTGGCTTGCTCCTCTGATCTATTAACACAGGCAGCATTCCTAGGACAAATATCACTGCTGATTATTCACTGATTTTCCAATCAAGGGGTAAAGCCCACACTGTTCCTTTAAGTTACTGTCATGTTGCCACTGTCCCAATCCAGCTTTTAATATGGATAGAGCTACTATTTTAGATATTTTGAATTTTGGGTATAAACCCCTGAAATTTGACAGTTTTGGGTGAGCACATCAAACTTTTCTGCAGGATTTGCTCTGTAGCTCTAAGAGCCAGATCCAGTTCAGTATCTCACTGCCAGACAGGTGAGAGTCGGTGCCCTCAGATTCACCCAAAAATGGAAATAAATCAAAAAATAAACAAGAAATGCAGGAATTGAGGGGGGTAGAAAAAGTCCTAATTTCTTGACCCTTTCTTTTTGGAGTTTTAAAGACTTCCTGAAGCGAGTGGCAAATGCTTTTTCCAGCATCTCTGCCCGGGACAGGCCGGGTTTGGTGGGCGAGTTATGAAGTGTGTGGTGCAGTGATGAGAGGCAGGTCACAACTCCTGGTGGTAATTCCAGGGGTGTAAAACCAGGACAGTTTTCTCCCCGTGTCCCCGAGGCTGGGGGGGAGCACAGAGCCAGCAGCACATCAGGCAGCACCCGATAGATCAGCCGGGATTCCTCCCTGTTCTCCGGGGTGGCCAAGGCTTGGGACAGCCTTGGGATGTTGGCTCAGGACCCACGGTGGGGAGGGGAGATGGTGGAGCTGCTGGAGCTGCACAAGACATTGGGAAAGTTGTCCAGACTCTGGTGGGAGAAGGAAGAGAGGAGAGGAGAGAGAGGAGAGGGGAGAGAAGAGAGGAGAGAGGGGAGAGGAGCCGGCGCCGTGCCCGACTCAGGACTTTCCAAATTGGAATTTTAGCAGATATTTTGACGTCAGGTTTTCCTTCTTCTGGTTCAAGCACTCCCTGAATGTGTGGTCCAGTGAGTTCTGTCCTCATGCTGGTTCATCCAAACCCTCCTCTTGTCCTGGTCTGCCCAGGGGTCCCTTTCCCCTCTGGAGAACACATAAAGAATATTCCCGTAGAAAGCCGATTCCTCCTCTTTTTGGCAAAAAAAAAAAAAATCGTGACTTTCTTTCTCTTTCACAGCGGGAGGCCCTTCCTGTAAACACAAGGCAGCCCTGTCGAAACATGGGTAATGAGATTGGAACTATTTTCTTTGGATGTTTCACCCCCTCACCCCCTTCTTTGTGGACAGTGGTTAAAGTGATAATGAGTAAATCCTGGGATTCATCCAAAAATGCCCCAGCACTGGCATTGCACACGGATACACAAGGAGTGCACGTGCACAGGTTGTCAACACCCCACTTTTCAACCAAAAATAGTGGTGGGGACCCCCTGCCAGAGCCTGTGAACGTGGAGTCAGAGGAGAGAGCATTAAATGGAGATGATCTTACAGTTACAAAATGCTTTTCATCCAGGAGGAACCCAATTCCCAGGAAGTCCCTGCAGGGCTGCTCCTGGGAAACCACTTTGGGGCAACTTAGGACAGGAAGTGAAAAATCCTAAATGTGGTAGAAACACAGGAAAACTCGAAGGTCCCCCAAAATAACTTGTTTACAGGACTGAAAAAGCTGCAGAACGTGCAGGGGATCATTTCCAGAGCGTGCAGGGGATAATTTCTGTGACAGAGGAACTCCAGGGAAGATCAAATTAACGTTGTAGGAGCAGAAAGTATAGAGGGAATTAGGGCATTTTTTCCAGCCCTGGTTGGATGTGCTGACTTTACTGGCCATGCAGAGGAGCCTGAGAGGCTCGTGCAAGGACACTTTCCATTTGTAATGTTCATTTAGTCATAAATTCTCCAGCACAGCACCCAAGGCCAGCTCCCTGCCATTCCCTCGTGTCAGATGTTCCTGAGGCTCCAAATAATCCAAGTTTTGATGGGGGTCAAAGGAACGTTGTTTAATTGCCTGAATTAAAACTGATTGAATTTTAAACTTATTGGGAAAAAAAAAAAATCTAGGCTGGTGTTGTTGAGCCTGGGGGAGCTGCAGTTTGGGTGAATTAAAGCACAGTTTGACTTCGTGGGACAACTCACCTTATCCCACAACATCCTTCCCATCTCCCCCATCTCCCATCTCATGGGAGGGAAGGGGAACATCCCAGGAGGGGACAAATGCCTGGAACAGTCACCCCCAGACCAAACAGGACAAGCTGAAACACCCTTCCAAGAAACATCAAACTGATCTTTCTGAACAGACTCTTCTGGGTGTTTGATGAAATATTTTTCCTTTCAGTAAAGACAAAATCCTGTCATGTTTTTTAAGATATATTTTTCATTTGAGAAAAAAAAAATCAGCTTTTCTCCAGAAAGCAAGGCATTTGATGGGGATATTTTAATTTTCTTACAAACCAGTGTTTCTGTCAAAGGCCAGTCCTGGTTGTTTAGTGAGAAAGAGGCCAGGGAGGAGTGCTGAGGAGGGTTAATGGGATCAGTTATTAGCTCAGACTTTGCTCTGCACATTCCTTAAATCACTTCTAAACAACACACTTCAGGGTAGTTTAATGAACTATTTATTTATTCATCGATTCTTCTTTAAATAAATATTACGGAATGAGATGGAAGTTGATAGAAAGTTATTTTTCCTTCCCTTATCCTGTTATAAATTTATAGGAACATCTTGATTTTCTGTGGCACCCCAGAGAACAGACTCTTCATTCCTATTTATCATTAGGATTCATCACTTTATTGGAAAAAACTCCATGTTCTTCCCTCCCTGCTCCTCCCCCTCTTTTTTTTTTATTTTTTTATTTTTTTTTTTAGGAAACTTAGACACATAAAAGCAAAACAGAGAAGCGAAGCAAAGCACTCTCAGCACTAATTTGGCAACACTAAAACAGATTTTATCGTTCAAAACCAAGCCTGGAGTTTTCCCCCTGTAAAAACCAAACCTCCCTGACGTTTGCTGGAATCTCTGGGAGCGACTGGATCGTGTGTTCCATCGCTGGGCAATCAGATCTCTGCAGGTTTGGCAAACAAACCCTGCTCCAGGAGAGCTCTGAGGGAACCAGGGCTCTGATTTCCACTTGGAGAACTGAGCTGCTCCTTTAGAGCTCTGGGGGTGCAACACCCAGAGCTGCTTGAGGATTTTGAGTGTCAAATTCGGATTAAAATGACCCCGTGGTCTGAGAGGGTTGGGAACTTGTGGCCTGTAGATTCCCTTTGGGTAAGGAGGATTTGCTCAGTGGAGAAAAACTTCAATCTGCTGGAGGTGTGACAAATTACTGAGGTGTAGTCGTTTGAGACCCTCAGAAATCCAATTTCCAAGTTCAAGCCCCCCTCCCACAATTTGCCCCAGTGTGGGAGGGTTTTCAGGCAAAACACAACTACTCAGCATTGGGGGAAGGGGAAAATACAAAGGTTTATTTACATACAAATAAATATATAGGCAACAACTTAACTCTCTCTTCTATGATGAAATAATATATTTACATCAGATTACATCCTCTGCTGCTGAAAATCAGCATCTCCTGTCCAATTTTAATGGAAAAAAGGTGTTTTTTAGCTACAAAGTGTAAAAACCCACTGTCTTTTTGCTTCCTGGCAAAGGAAGAGCCTTGGGGAAGCCACACAAGCCAGAGCTCCAAACTCAGGGGTTCTCTCATCTCCAAACTGAGGGATTCATTCACCTCCAAACTGAGGGGGTTCTCTCACCTCCACACTGAGGGATTCTCTCACCTCCTCACCAAAGGGTCCTTGGCTTCCCTCTGAGCCACCTGGCCTGGTGATATCACACGTTTGGATTTGGATTTGGAAAGCTTTTCATCACGATCTTATCTCAGACCTGAGAACAGGTTCTGTGCTTCTCCTAGGTCTGGAGAGCTCTTTGTCTCTGTGGCATTTGCAAAACTCACAGAGTCAGGAATGATTCAATACTCGATTCACATTTCAAACTGAAGTAATTTCATTTTTTTTTACACTTTGCGTTTAATTATTATGGGCTGTTTCAGCCATTTCATTGCTCCCCCCAACTCCTGCTCCAAATGGCTTTGGTTGAAGTGGCCCAGAATCTCTTTCCTCTTGCAAAGTTTTGATTTCAGGTAACAGAAGAACTCCCAAATCCAAACCAAGGGTCTGATTGTGGCATCTAAGTCAAAGTGTCCTGTTCATTTCAAATAAGTTTTCAATCCTTCACCCCTTCCCCACGACCCTGCTCGGTTTCTTCTATTCCACCTCTGAAATTCCTTTGGGTTTTTCGTCTCCCCAGGGGTCTTCAACAAGGAGGGGACCCTCACCATGAAGGTGGTGAACATCCAGGCCATTGACACCCTGTTCTCTGACATTGCCACCACCTTCAACAGGCAGCACGAGGCTCACTCTGCCATGCTCAGGGCTGCCAAGAGGCTGAGGGAGGTCTGTGGCTGTGCCCCCACTGCTGCCCTCACAGCCTGCATGGACACCCTGCAGCAGGAGCACGGTAAGAGCTCAGAGCTGAGGATTCACTGGCACCAGAGTTAAATCATTGGGATCATGGGAATGAGCAGCATTCCGGGAGGAGCTGCCATGGCTCAGCAGCCCTGTCGCTGTCACTCACAGATTTCAGGTTTTGTGGAGATTCTGGCCATTTTTAGAGCTCGTTTCTGCTTTATGGCACAATAGAATGTCTCTAACTGGGCTGGTTGATGTCACACATTGTGAGATTGGGCTTTTCTGGTGCTGCTTCAGGTGCCCTGTGACATCTGTGACCCCACAGAACCAGTCCCGAAACCTGGGGGGACCTGACCCAGAGAACAATGAGGTGTCACAGGGAAGATTAGGCTGGATTTGTGAGAAAAGCCTCACCCAACAGCAGTGAGCAAACAGAAAAGGTGGTTCCAATGTAGCCAGGCAGAAAGAGCACGGATTTCATGGAGGGGGGCAGAGCAGCAGGATCAGGGAGGAGTTTGGCCCCTTAAGGAGCTCCTTAAGGAACTTATAAATGAATCTACTGGATTGCTACTGGTGAACACCTCTGTTATACTGCACAGACACCCAGAGCAGCCTCAGTGGTGAGGGAACTGGACATGGGCTCATTTTATGGATGTTTTCTGTCAGTCACGGGGAGCTCCTGGGTCCTCTGCTCAGTTTTGCAGAAACAAGAGTGTTTAAACACCCCCATGTTGGGCTCCAGCCAAGGCAGGTCATGGCATAGATGCTGTTCTGTGTCTCCAGGTGCCCACGGGGTGCAGGTGATAAGGGAGGGCTTTGGCTTTTCCCTGGCTGTGAAGGAGCAGGAGGTGCCCGAGGAGCTGAGGCGGGTCCAGCAGCAGCTGGAGGCGCTGAGTCGTTCCACAAAGGGTGTCCTTGCTTGGAGAACTGTGCTCCAGGAAATGACCTCCTCGGTGCTGCAGGGCCAGGCTGAGCTGGAGGAGAGGATCAGAGCTGCCAATCCCGAGTATCTGGACCAGGTACGGCTCGAGGGGAACCTGAGAGAGAACATCCAGAAGATCGGCCTGGCCAGGGAGCTCTCGGAGCACTACTGGGAATCTGCCAGCTGTGTGTTGAGGGAAATGGCCCAGGCAGCTGGTTTGGTGCTGGAAGAGTCTCCTGGAAATGAATAGAGGCTCAAAACCTGCCCCACATCCAGAGGACACCTGGGGGTGTAGTGACCTGGCAGTGTCAGTAAATAGAACCCTGCAAATGGCTCAGGGGCAGCCCCAAGCCTCAGATCTGTGTTGTTAAATTGTGACTGGAAAGATGCACCTGGAAAAAGCTCTGGACCATTAACTGAGTGGACAGAAAAAGCCTTTTTCTCTGTGCTGTGTTATATCATCCTTTATATCAACAGGGAAAAACAGGGGGGACCTCAGCAAATAAAGGCAGTTTTCACTGGAATTAGGTGACATTTCCATCACTGCTTAGCAGCTGGTGTGGCTGTGGTTGAAGGTTGTTCAGGATGAGCCATGATGAAGCCAAAACCTCGGGGTCAAATCCCCCATTCCCAAGGAGATGTCAGTGGTACCTTCCCAAGGTCATGGCACCTGGGAGCAGGGAACAGAGGTGGGGTCTGCTCTGTGTCCTGGTGTCTCTGGGGGCAGGATGGGGAAGGGGTAAGCCTGGAAATCTGGGAGGCCCATCCTTGCTGCAGTGGCATAGGGAGGTGACCTGGCAGTGCTGGCATCTCCCACTGTGGTGAAACAAAGGGCAGCAGGAGCTACTGGAGGTTTAAATCCATGATGGGGACCAGAGGGACTCAGCTGGAGGGATTCCAGTGCTTTGGGGCGAAGGCATTGGCACAGGAGGGGCAGCAGGAGCAGATAATACCCAGACAAAGATGTCAGGGAAGAACCAAACACATAATGGAATAAACCAGGGAAAAGATAATGAAATTATTAAAGGAAGAATGAAATAAATGGGGAAATCAGGGCTGATAGCTTTCCAGCAGCTGGATAACCCTGGATGGCCAGCACTGAAAGCCCAGTTTGGAGCTGGGACTGTGGGGATGGGGAGGGTGGGTTGGGTTTGCAGTGCTGCACCCGACTGCTGGTCAGAAACCTCGTGGGATTCATCACATTTTTTAGGGATGAGGGAAAGAATAGAAACCACGAGTGAAACCTTACCCAGCACCACAAATAACTACAAAGGCAGCCCAACCTCTGGGTTTTCAGGCTGTCTCTACCCTGCCCAATATTAGTGTTTAAAGCCCTTTTTCTCTTTGCCTCGGGTGATCCCCAAAATACGCCAGAAATTCCCAGGAGACTTTTCTGCCCTTTTCTGCCTCGTGCTTCCTCCAAGGCTCCATCTGCACCCTCAGGACCTGTGGGCACTGTGGTTCTTTGTCCCTGTAAATACCCTTTGGCCTCTGTTTTGCCAGAAACACGACCTGGTTGGGCATTTTGGGCATTTCCCTTCTGAGCTTCCCTTTGCCCCTTTGCCAGGTGCACGTTTGGCGTGAAATTATCAACTCAACCAAGAAATTTGGAACTTCATTTGTGTTTTTCTGTCCGAAATGAAAGCAAGTGCCACTGCATTCACATCAGGCAGAGCTTCTGCTCTCCCCTGCTCAACCCAAGGGTTTCTCTCCAGACATGTTCATTCAGATTGTTAAGGGGAAGAGGTTCATTGTCACAGGTATTTCCCCACCTAATAACACATTAAAAAAAAACCTTCCAGTAGGTCCTTGGTAAATAATTTTTGAAAAACATTGGCAGTTTTAGCAGCCAAGTCTACTCTTTAGAGCACCAACTCCCCTAAAGCACATTATTTCTGTAATTTTTGAGGGAAGAAATGAATAACCCAGATCTCTTATCACAAGAAACATTGTTTTTTGGGTTTTTTCACTATATGGTCCTCACCAGGACTGGGACCCAACCTGCTGGGACACCTGGGCAGGGTGAATTTTCCGTGCTGTGTCTCTGACAATGGTGTTGTCTCTGTATCACCCCGTGGTCAGGAATCCTGTCAGCAGTGACATTATTTCCCACAAACGGCCCTACAGCTCCAGCTCAGCTTTCCTGGAGCTCCCAGGGTATTCCATGGAACATATGTAATCCATATCAGCCTCACACGTCTGGGAAACCTCCTATAGACTGGGGCTGCTTTTGTTACACCCAGACACACCACAAACCTCACAATGCCTGTGGTTGATCCAGCCCAGTGCACTCAGACGTGTTCCTTTCCAAGCAGCCCTTAGACATTTTGGAATGCTCAGAATTCCTCTGCTGCCATTTCCCGGGGGAGAACTCACCTGAGGAGCCTCCAACCCCGGAGCATCTCAGGCTCTCAGCTCCCCTGGAACCAAGCTGAGGGTCAGGTGGAGTTACTCCGGGGTGGGAAATGTTAAAATGGAACTGGTTTAAATTACTGATTAATTTTGGATTATTAAAAATGAAAATCTGGTTTGTAAAAGTAAAATGTTTTGTGAATAGAAGGATTTTTAAAATTGTTTGTTTGTTTGTTTTTGGTTTGTTTGATTTTTTTTTTGTTTTGTTTTGGTTTGGGGTTTTTTGTTGGTTTTTTTTGGGTGGTTGGTTGTTTTTTTTTTCATTTATAAAGCAGACCAATATTTAAATTTTGAGCCTCCAGACCAGTTCAGGAGCAAGACAAATTTTGCATCTCTAAAGTCATTTGGGAGCAGAACTGGCTGCAGGTCTGGGGGGATTTTCACCTGAACATCTCCACTGAAAGCACTTCAGTGTGGTTTGACTTTGTACATGAGCATTTCACAACCAGAGTGAAGGTGCAGATATCTGACCCATGGTAGAATTGGAGTCTGTTTTCTTCCCTCATGTCCATGAAGTGCAGTAGCAAGAAGATTGACTTGGCACCTAAATTCCAGCCTGAGTTTGGAAATTTGATTTTTCAAATCAAATGTTTCATTTTCTGCCTCCTGTGCCATACAAATGGTCCCTCTCCCCCTGGACTCCCACCCTGCAAAATTCAAGTGTTTTTGTGGGAGTCTTGTGAAAAGAGCCAGGTTAAAAACTCCCCAGGTCCTCAGGTGGTGTTGTGACACAGGAATGGCTGTCCTGCAAACCTCAGGTGGCCAGACAGAAAGGGCCCTTGGGACAACAGATCCTCAGGAAGCTCCTGCAGCTCAAATAAACACTCCAAAGCAGTTGCTTGGACACCCTGCTGCAAACCTGCAAAACAAGGGTGGAAACCTCGTGAGCTACTCCCTGCTCAGGTTAGAAATAGGAAATTCTGGTTCACAGTGTTACTGCTCTGCTCCTCATGACCATGACTCAGGAGAGCAGAGTGTGCAGCACAAAAACCCAGAAAGTGGAGAAAGTGAGGCTGGACAGCCCTACCAATAAAGGAGTTTAGCTTTGAGGTGTTCAGGGATGGACTCTGGCATAAATCTTGGAGGCTGAGGCACGGCATGAAGCCTCCCTGCTGAAAACCTGCACTGGTTCCTCCCTTATCACATTTACCTTTTATTTTTTAAGTCCTCCAGGGTTGTGTGCCTGGAGCAGAAGGTGGGACCTCCATTGCTGCTCAGTCTTTCTAGGAAAAAGGGAACTGGATGAAAACATTTGAATCCTTAATTGGCCTCATTAAAGGCTCTGGCCATCTGGACCTCACTCATTCTAATTAGTCATCAATGGGGCGGTGATTAGATCATAAAATAAAGGGGGAAAAAGCCACCTCTGCTCTCCCAGCGCTGCCTTTACTCAGCCCTTACACACCAGGCTGCCTCCTTTGCTCTCAGGCTGGGGGGGGGAGATGTGTTCCCACCCAGCAGCCACCTCATCCACCCCTGGGTTTGGGCCAGCAGCTCATTTTTTTGGCAGGGCCACTCCACCTCAGCCCGTCAGCGGTGGCAGTTTGGAGAGGATGGAACTAAATATGGCAAAGAAATGGGGAACATGTGATTACCCCGCCCTTCACTTGTGAGCCAGCCCGGGATCCGCGGCTCCAAATGTCATTCCTGTGCAGAAAACCTTGGATTAGCACACGGGGAAGGCTTCCAGTCATTGCTGAGGCACTGCTCAAATTCTAGGGCTGTTCACTGGCACCCCCTTGTCTCCAGGCAGGTCCCCTCTGGTCACTGGGCCTTGGGGCTCCAGGACAGCTCAGGAGGAGTGGAGGGAGATGAACTGAATGACTCCTGCTGCTTCTTTTAGGATTCCCACACTCACATGTTCCATGGGCTGCTTTTGACTCACCCAGTTTATTCCCAGTTAGAATGACCAGGACACTTCTCCGAGCTGGAGCCTCCCTGTGTTTGCCCATCCTGGGACAGGACAAGCCAAAACAACCACGGAAACCACAAAAAGGTGGCTCAACAAGCCCAAATAAGAGAGCTTGAAGCACAACATGGTTTGCAGCAGTGGATGGGCAGAGAAAAATCGCAATAATCTGTTCCTTCATCACTGATGATGCTTCAGGGGATAAATCAGATGTGGGTGGTCTTAAAAGCCGAGGAACTTCTAAGGTCGTGTTCCCCAACCTGTCACAGCATTCCCACAACCTCTGTGCCTCTCTAAAAATCTCACCTTCCTTCTCCCATCTCAACTGAAGCTCCTTATCCCTGTTCTTGGACACTCTGATTCTCAAAATTCCGTATTTAGGGGTTGTACCTGCAAAATATCGACGTGATATTTGCACAGTCCCACCCCAGGCAGGTGAAGAGAGAATCCATTGGCTGATTTTTGAGGAGAACTAAATGTCACTGTTTTGCACAGAGTGTGGTGGGACTTAATGAGCCTGAGCTGCAATGACCTGGTTGGGTTCAGAACATTCCCCTATAATTGGTGACAGCAGGATCCAAACCCATGGTCTGGCTACAAAAGCAGTTGGAGGAAGGCTGCTGAACCAGGAGAAAGCTGCCTCAGCCACCCCATGTATTTGACACTTAATCTTGTATCTGTGTTGAGGAAAAATACCCCTCAAAACTGGTTTTTATTGGGCCAGCAAAGGCACCAGGCTCTGGACACCTTATTAATAATATTCTTCTGCAGGAGGGGGACGCAGTTCTTTATAAAGATTTATTAATAGCCATTATTATTTTCACAGAAGCTTTAATGTGCAGTAAAAGACCTATAAAGACAAGCAACCAAAGGAACTCTTCGATTTCACGCCGATCTGCACTAAAAAAATACCAGGTTTTTTCTTTTTTTTTTTTTGGGTAGTTTTTTTTTTTTCCCCTTCAAATAATAATAATAAAACAAAGAGCTTTCAGGAGCAGCCCCAGCAGAAGGCTAATGTAAAGTGATATATTTGAGACCCAGGAGGATGGTGTAAGTTACTCTTGCCTCTGAGGCCTGTTTATTGTGTTTGTCTGGTTGCCCCGGGAACCAGCTCACGCCGTTTCACTTATTTTATAATGTTCCTGTAAATGTTAGGTAGGGCCTGGATTTATTATCCACTGTCAACACCTAAAATGGAACGCGCCGCTTAGTGTCGTTTCTTTGGCACGGAGCCTCCCCCTGCTCCCTCAGACCCCCCAAAAAAAGCCCTTTTTCCACGGGTCTGTGTGTGGGGGGGTGTGTTGCACACCCGTGTGTGTTTGTGTGAATCTCCATCCGGATCCACAAATCCCAAAATGCTTCCCAGCTCCTCTCCCCAGGGAGGGTCGGGGCTGGGCGGTGCTGGAGGAAGGGCTGAGCTCTGGGGACCTGCTGTGGGGTGGGATGTGTGACTCACGTGGAGGGGACAGGGCAGGGGTGTTTACCAGGGGTGTTTATTATCCCGACAGCAGCGGCGTGATCCCGGTGATCCCGCTGCTCCCGTCCCCAGAGGGTCTGTTAATGCGGAGCGATGAATCATCACAATTATTAGGGCTGGAGGGAGCTGCTTCCCTTCCCTTCCTTTCCCTTCCCTCCTCTCTCCTCTCCTCCCCAGTCCCTCGGCGTGACAGAGCACATTTGCTTGCAGACTGGTGGGTGTGAGGCTGATTTTTTTAATTGGCTTTTTTTTTCCCCTTGGGTGGGACCTCCCAGGCTGGCACCCCGTGTTTCACTGAGGGCACTTTTAAGCTTTTCCATGTTCAAATGCAGTCAGGATCCTTGAAATGTGTGGGTCTGGATCTCCCCATCCTTTCCTTATTCCTGCTTGGAATCCTGCTTATTCCTGCAGCCTGATTTCTCCTTCCCATTTCCCTGTGAGGGGCTCTCACCCACCTCCCACTTTTCTTTACACGTGTGTCTCCTCCAGTGCCAGACAGGAGCTCCCATCTCCCTTCTGGTCGCCCATTGTAGTGCCAAGTGCCATATCTAATGGAATTTTTTCATGGAAAGGGTTGTCAAGCGTTGGAACAGGCTGCCCAGGGAAGTGGTGGAGTCACCACCCCTGAAAGTGTTCAAAAAATGTGTGGATGTGGCACTTGAGGACGTGCTTTAATGGTGACCAGGGTGGTGCTGCATTGACTGTTTGACTTGATGATCTTTTCCAGCGTTAATAATTCCACGATTCTGTGATTTCTACCAGTTCTTCTTTGCTTTGTCCCCATAAGATGGGTTTGTGCAGTGATTTGCTATGACTGCAAATGCCTTTCCTGCCAAAACACCCCTCACTCTGGACATTTGTGCTCAGCTTTGCTCCTGGTGTGATTTGCCTCCCCTTTCACCAGGGGGTGTGGGTTGAGCAGTGAGTGGGCTCTGCTCCAGCTGGAACCCCCCAGGCTGGTGAGGAGATGAGATGGGTCACTGGCTGGGTAAAATCCCAGGAAAGAATCTTTGTTCCTTTCCATGCTTGGGGCTGATCCCACCTCCCACCCACCAGAAACATTCCCTCCTTGGCACGAGGCCCTTCCCCACGGAGCAGTTCCGAGCCCAAGGGAACCCCCAGCACCTAAAGCATCAAACACCTTGGGATCACCCTGAGACTGGAGGCACAGACGATGGAGAATGTCCAGAAAGTTTGGGAATGCAGATGGCAAAAGGCAGAGCCCAGAGCAGAATTTCTGGGGACAGTCAGTGAGGGAAGTTGGATTTGATGGTTAAGGGTGGTGAAGTTGCTTAGGAAATATTATAGGCTGGGATTCCTATTTCCTGGGTGATGCTGAGTAATTGAAATTGCAATTCCCATAATACCTGTCTGTGAGGCAGAACTGAGTGAAGCACAATTAATTCACATTTCAACGTGACCTGAGACCCTCGATTGAAGCCTTCCCTGGACATCCAGAGAGGATGGTTTGTGCCTGGTTTGTGGGAGTGCTGGCCAGTAAAACAGGACTGTGTTGCTTTGCTTCAGGCAAGAAGATGGACAGGTAATGGGTTTTCATCTCTTGTTTGTATTTCTGATGGACACAGGAAAGCAAATGCTGTGCACAGAGCCCTGGTTTTTTTTCCTGAGCCTCCTGTGAATGCAAATCAGCTCCTGGAATAAGGAACAGCAACGGCCCCTCCAGCTTTTACCTGAACCACTCTCAGCACAAACACACCCCTGCACATACCCTCACCTGTCTCCACTTTGGGAAATGTTTCCCAATGTGTGTTTTAGCTATTTTATAAGAGAAATGCCACCGTTAAAAAAAAAATAAAAAAAATTAACTGGCAAAATACCTTTTTAATGAGCCTAAAATGGAATGTACATGACAGTGACAGGAGTAACTCAGTGAAATCCCAGCTGCTCCTTTTAATTGCTCCTAATTTGCTCTCAGGTGCTGGTAATTGGAACAATTTGCCTGCAGAGACCTGTGAGGTCTCAGACACTAATTGATTTTGTCTTGCTTAATCAGCCCCACCAAGAGCAGAGCTGGTTTTCCCTGCCTGGTTTTCAGCTCAGGGCTGTCCTGGCACTGGGCAGGAAACGTCCCCACCACCCACCCAACCCATCCATCCACTCGTGGGGCTGAGTCAGCTCCTCGCAGGGGAAGCTGAAGCACCTCAGTTTGCTGAAAATAAACCTCTAATGAGACAGCACAGCGCTGGGAGACGTATTAAACATTAAAAGGTGATGCTTGAAGTTTATTCCAACTCAACCAGTCCTAAAAAATGTGGTGTTTGCAGGCATTTTTTTTTTTCCCCTTGTGCTCGGAGAGCAGCTAAATTTTGAATGGAAAAATAAGCTCTGCCTTGCATGTGTAGCAAGAGAGAATAAATCATATAATGGGCTGTTTAATTTTCTTTTGAAAAACAATTCAAAAGTTCTCCATGTTGTGATTTGAGGAGGCTCTGTTATCCTATTTCAGGATAATTTATTTTGTTATTATTATCTTGTACAGAAGAATAGTGGAAGGAACCTCTCAGCAAATGCTGGTGCACCTTGTAATGAGGTCACTGTTTGGGAAGAGAATCCACTTCAGTGCCTCATGCCCTGTTCTAGAATGCTCCAGATGTTATTTCTGAGCCATGGGAGGATAAGTGAAGCTCAGGGGATGGTTTCACTGCCTTGTTAAACCTGCATTTTGCCACTTCCCTCCAGCCAGAGGCCTAAGGAAGCACAGGGAACCTCGAACATCCCCAGGAGAGGGGGAGATCAGGATATCTGTGCCTGTGGCTGCACCTGGATTCACAGTGGAGTTTTTCAGGATTCACTCTGATCCCACCAAACCCAGAGCTTTAAATTCCTGCAGCCCGGGCACCACTTCAGGAAAGTTGATTTGATGCTCAAAAATCCCACACAGTTTCTATTTTGTTTTAAAAAAAGTTTACCCTATTTAATAAGTTTTTTATTTCATTTAATTGATTTGATGTCTTCCCATGCACTGAGCAGCATTTTGAAGGGGTTTTTCCTTGTTGAGATCAGCTGGGTCAGTCCATCCCCTCCAAAAGCACTTTTCTTTCCCAGCTGCTTTGGGGCCAGTGAGGAGAATATACCCCTTAAAGAGAGAATTCCGTGTTTGTGCATCGAGACCAAACACCACCAACTCCTTTCCCTGCGAATTTCCATTTGCCACGACCACGTTTTTTCAGGAGGAAGTAGATTGTGAGCCTGGAAAGATTTATGGCTCCATTCTAAAATATCTATCATTTTAAATGCAACACTGCTGCTGCTGCCTTGCACTGAGCTGCCATAGATAGGCTGGTAAAGTACTTAAAAAAAGCAAAAAAAAAAAAAAAAAGCCATTACAATATATCCAGATACTTTTCAAGAGCTTTTGTCAGGCATGGCCAAACTTGGAGCCATATTTCATAAGAACTGCTATTTACATTTCAGCTCCATAGGCTCGCTCTTTATGTCCTTTTCCATTGCTCTGCATTGCCAAAGGCTTTTGCACAAATAGGAATTTTTTCCCTGTGGCTCCCCCCCAGCTGTGGAGCCCTCGGGGCTGCTGTGACATCACCCCTTGTCCTCAGGAACTCCTCAGATGTGACCTCAGGTGTGGGTTTGTTTTTTGGGTTTTTTTTGGTATA
Source organism: Neopelma chrysocephalum (assembly GCF_003984885.1). Lineage (NCBI taxonomy): Eukaryota > Metazoa > Chordata > Aves > Passeriformes > Pipridae > Neopelma > Neopelma chrysocephalum. The sequence continues at coordinate 10,401,367 of NW_020897746.1, read as the reverse complement.
ACCATTATTGAAAAGGCAGCAGAGGAGATTTACTGGCTGGTAAGAGTTTCTAATGATCAGAGATTAAGGGTGGGACTTTCCAAACAGTCTGAGCCTTGAGCACAGTCGGGTTTGAACTCCATTACCCAGCAGCTTTTCAAGGCTCCACCCTAAATCTGTATGAAATTATTCTAGCGGCGAGGAAAGTATATTTACCTAATGTCAAATATTAAACATTACTGCCCATTAAAAATATAGGGCTTCATTATATTTGGCCTGGTGCAGATGTGCAGGAGAGAAGGAGTAATTATCTTTTCCCAAGCCCTGGGCCTCGGCGGAGGAGTCGTCGCCGAATTTTGGTGTCTGCCCGTGGGTGACGAGCGTCTCCTCCTTGGAGGAGCGAGTTCCACCTTCAGGCCATAATTACTTCTGAGAACCAGGTCCCTCAGAGCGTGGGGGAGCCCAACTGACCATGCAGAAAAAAAAAGAGGCATCCAAACTTGTGGGCGCCTTGGAAAAGCGGAGGCCGAAATAACTCACTCGCTGTCACGCAGCTGAGCCCTGCCAGCCGTGGGATGGGAACACAGGCCTCTTTATTCTGCTTTATTCCTCTTTATTCCTCTTTATTCCTCTTTATTCCTCTTTATTCC
>NW_020897746.1:10355977-10400728 GCF_003984885.1 Neopelma chrysocephalum | reverse complement strand
TTATTCCTCTTTATTCCTCTTTATTCCTCTTTATTCCTCTTTATTCCCAACCCCTGGGCCTGCTCCACCACCGGCCCTCGGCTCACGAGGCCGGGTCAGGGTCTGTCAGGGGGCACCTCTTCCTTTTGTCCCTCGAGCTCACACGGCCAAACACGAAATGCCTGGAAGAGGAGCAGCTCCTGGAAAAGCCCCGGAGGCACCCAGGTGACAGGGAAAAACAAACCCTCCCGGTGTTTGCTGGGCATGACCCGAGTGTGGGAACTTGGCAGCGCTCCCCTGGCTTGGGGACATTAGAGGCGAGGTGACAAATGTGGCCCGGGGGTGGCAAGTGAGGCACCTCCTCGGCTCTGGATTGTGCTGACAGGGCGAGTTCTCGTGGAAGGGGAGGGGAGAACCCCTGCCCAGGGCAGCTCTGGCCCCACACTGTGCCCAGGGAGTGCCCCCACAGCCAGGCAGGGACACCCCATGGCTTGGTCGGTGACACAGGAACGCTTTTGTCTTAAACTCTCTGAAAAGCTGCAGGAAATTGGGCTGAAAGTGCAAATTGTTGGTTACAATGAGGGATGTTCTTATATGTCTCAGCTCAGGTTTTCCTCCCAGCTCTTCCCTCTGTGCTCCAGCGTGAGGCTTTTTCCTGACAGACCTTGGCCAGGGTTGGAGAGTCCCCGGGTGCCTGCACTGCCCAGGCTCTCATTGTGCTGGGAAAGAGGGCAGGGTTAGGTGGGATGTTGGGAAGGAATTCCTCCCTGGGAGGGTGGTGAGGCCCTGGCACAGGTTGCCCAGAGAAGCTGTGGCTGCCCCTGGATCCCTGGAAGTGTCCAAGGCCAGGTTGGATGGGGCTTGGAGCAACCTGGGCTAGTGGAAGGTGTCCCTGCCCATGGCAGGGATGAGCTTTGAGGTCCCTTCCCACAGGTTGTAAGAAGGTATAAAACGGAGTTTTTACCCCACAAGTGCAATTGTTTTTCTCCCCCTCCTGCTTTCCCAGCTTGCTGATGATGCTCTTTAAAATTAAAATTGCCTCTGAGATGTTTCTGCTGTTGGATTGGGTTGACTTAAAAAATGTTCTCCAAAGGAGCAGAGCAGAGTTCAGGGAGTTCTGGCCATGGCAGACCCTCAAAGCAAAGTCTCACTCTCTACATCCCACCAAGACCAGGTGGGGTGAAATCCTGACCAGCTTTAGGATTTTGAGGTTGGGTTTGGTTTTTTGTTTTTTTTTTTTTCCTTTTTTTAAGACATCTCATAGAATGGCAGAACACGCTAAAAATGTCCAAAAAAATGTAAGTATGGGAAAAGTATTGACCATCCCACTTAACCCAAGACTGACATAGTTTGGTTTGCAAGTTGTGTAAGTATCCCAAAGCCATCCTCACAAAAAAAAAATCTCTGGATGAGGGGTGTCCTGGTGTCTCTTTGATGACTATTTTACTACAGTGACAATATGACACTTTTTCCCAGGAAAACTGCAAAGGTTGTAATTGCAGTTTCCATTTTCAGAAAGACTTCATAGACTTGAAAATGGTTTAAGGTCTGCTCTTCTCTGGCCATAGAGAGAGCAATACAAGAGGAAAATTGCTTTTACATGTAATGGCTTTGCACATTTGAGGAAGACAATCGATAGGTGAGAACAGAATTGAAGGAATCAGCTCTGAATCCCCTTTTGAGGTTGAAAATGGGTTTATAACAATGCTTTAATGAATATTTCTCCTTCCTCACGCTTTTTTTTTTTTTAAGGGAGAGGGGCAAAGGGGAGGGAGGAGCAGGATTGAAGGACAAGGGTGGCAGTGAGATGATCCCAGTGGGGCAGGAGCAGCTCCTGCTCCGGATCCTTCCAGAGGTGCCAGAGCCACCCGGGGCTTGGGCATTATTATGGCTCAGGGTTGGCCAAGGTCACCCCGGTTCATCTGCTTTATACATTGGTTGCCTTCTCCCCATTACTTGCCAAACAAACCTTTTTATTTTTGCACACGTTTATGTTGATTTTGTGGTTTCTGAAATTGGATTCTGTCTCCTACGGGCCTGAGTTTCCACGGTAACTCCAGCCCTTATCTGCTGCTGCTGTTTGGCACACAGACAACAAGGCCTTTCAGTTTACTTCTCCCATTTTTTTCCCCCCCTTAATATTATTTTCTTTAAAAACCTTTTTTTTTTTTTAATTCTTCGGCGCGTTCTTTTTCTTCCCTTTTTTTTTATATATATATTTTTATTATTTTTACTTCTCCCAACCCCTGTCATTTAAAAAATCACATAATTAATTGAGCACATCCTGTGCCACACGGGGCTGCCACGACTTTGAAGTCCCAATAGATCATTTTATGGAGCCGTGGGTACCATTTTTTCCGAGGCAGCACCAGGCGCCAGGGCGAGGGCTTGTGGAATTTAGCATATCCTACTCCAGGTATGATAAAGAAACCTTGGCACCTTCTGTTTGTTTTTACTAATTTCCTTTCCAAACTGCCTTTTCAATATAGAGGAAAGACCTCAGGACTTAAAGTTTGTTATTTTCTCTCCAAAGTTAGTCCCTGTTCCCCCCCGGCTCCCTCCTCCCTTTCCTTTAAACCAGACTGAACTGCTTCTTCTCTCCCTGCTTAAGTTTGCTTTTTTGCCTTTTCTTTTCTGCAGCAAAGTGTGCTCTGATTTAGCATCACGGAGCTGCTGCTGACCCTGGGGCAGCACTGAGGGAGAAAGACCCCGACAGGCTCTATTAACCCTTAAAAACAATAAATGATCTCATCACCTGCTCAAAGACAGGAGGAGAAATAATGATACAATCACTTACTTCAGTGAGGGAACAAGTCCTTTGGGGGTTGTTGCTGAAATCTCTCCCCGAGGACGCTGATTTTGGCATTAACCAAGTTTTCACTCAGCATTAAAAAAGGAGAATATTGATGCACAGCTACAGCAGGACATATGTGTGTGTGTACACACGTGAAGAAGGCAGAAGATGAGTGAAAACATGTTAAATCAAGTGAAAAAATAGCTCCTAACACGAGGTTTTGCAGTGGCACCACGTTATATCCTGCACTTGAAACAAACCCCCTGCAAACTCCTTAAATCAGAGTCAGGAACTCCTGGACATGTGTTTAAAACTGTTGGTTGTGAAGGACTTTTTACCAGATTTTGAAAAGGCAAACAGGATCACTTGGAGTGGTTTTGTAGCCAGAATGAATCCCTGCAGAATTATTATCTCCCCTCTGGAATGATGGGCATTCTGTCTCACAGAAAATCAGAGAAAATGAGATTTTTTTTTTGTACAGACATTTCAAACCAACTCCTGACATCTGATGGGAAATCACATTCCTGCCTATGAAGTCCATAAAAGGATTTAAAAATCCTGTAGAAGAAAAAAAACAATCTTATTCTCCATGAAATTTTGAACAGTTTTAAAATGATTGCTGGGTATATTTATGCTTCATTTTTATAGAGCTTCCTTTATTTCATGGCTACTCAGGGTCTTATTCCAAAATCCCCACGTTGGAAATGAAAAGATTTCCATTGTTTCCGATGGGCTTTGGATGAAACAGCTGAGAAACTTTCTGGGAGTCTAAAAATGGGAACCAATTCATTACAAATCCCAGAGGTTCAGTTTAAAAGCCTGTAGAGCAGATATTGGTCTCTCTTAAAGGCTGTGGGATAACCCAGTGTATTCATTGTCTTGTGCCTGCAAGTTCCTAAATGTTTATTCATTTTGATCTAAATAAACAGGCAGGAAAATGCTGATTTTATATATTCATATTCTTTCCAAAATCGTGTCCATAGGAAAATGGACTAATTGAACAGGGCTGGAATTTATGATCCATATCTCCATTCATGGTCCTCTTAAGAACAACTGTTTTATATAGTGAATATTTTATGATGCCATTAAAACATTTTATAAATTACTGCTTAATACTGACTACTTTAGAAGCAGATTTAATGTCACTTATCCCACTTTTCTGCCTTCCTTCCCATTTTCTCCCTTTCCTTTGCTCTGCCCTGCTGGAAAACTCCCACATTCACTGGAGCTGAGGAACATCCTGAGCTTTGTAGTGCCCAGATTTGAATCCTCCCTTGCTTTGCCTGCACATACAATTATTGCCCTAATTCAAAGAACAGTGAAATTCCACTGGATATTATGGTTGTGAAAAGCTTTGGAAATCTTTCATTTGGGACTAAAGGAATCAAAGGATTGTAAAAAGCAAAATCATCATTACTGAGTTATCCTAATGCTGTTCTTCCGCAAGGATGTGCAAGAAGAATTAGGATTTTTATGCACATTATGTACATAATATACATTTGTGCACATTAATGCAAGCAGTCAAAAAATTATCAGTTACTGGAGCTGTAACTGATATTATTATTATCTGGTTATCATTGAGCAAAAGACCTGCCTCCAGTTCACTTTAAAATGACAGCAATAATTCCAGACTCATTTTGAAAATGCTTTTTAATTTTATTTCCCCCCTCAGTTGAATATAGGACTCTTTGGAAGGGAAATTATGAATATTGAATCATTTCTGTGACCCATGTTGATAGCCTTGATTTTTTGTTTTCATTTGCAATGTTGGTGGAATGCAAGATTTGCAAACGGCTCCAATGTTTGGCAAATAAAGCATAAAAGAAATGTCACAGTTTCCCTTTGTGTGAACAAGGCTCTGCAGGGCCAAGCCCCAGGTTTTTGGGGCTCTGTAAAAGCTTTGCCACCGATTGAACAGAGACACAGAGTCACACTGAGGGAAGGTTCAGACCTGGAGAGCACCTTTATTAACTCCCACATTTCTATCCAGCAGGTCAGCCAGTCATTCTCTGGAATTTTGTGCACTCCAGGCAAGTTGAGCTCGATATATGAACCTCTCCATTTCAGTAATAAAACTCCAGAAATCTGGCCTAGATTTGGGCTTTGAGCAAAACCTGAAAGTTGGTAAAATTTCAAATTATTTGGGGTGACATTGCAAGCAATTACCCAGCAGCTGCCTACCAGGGGCTGAGCGAGGCACAATGTGAAAATTCAATCTCTATATGAAAGTGTGGAGCCATTTCAAATAGCCAATGGGCTTTTATGATAATTTCTTTAACTCTAGAACTTGTTCAGTGCAAACCTACAGGTTTTTTTCTTTTTTTCCCCCCCTACAAGAGGCAAAGCAGACAACGAAGTTGCAGAAAGTGTATGAGACTGGTTTTGTTTAACTTTGGTCTTCTCAATTTACTCTCCCTGCCACTGCCCTCTGGATATTTTTATGGAAGCAAAAGAAAATGCTCCTTTTATGTATTAGAGAGATGCATGGGGGTGGCTCATTTGGCAGCATTAATAAGAGGTGGGTTCAGTTTTATTTTGAAATCTCCTCCAGAATTATTTGGGGGAAAGAGAAAAAATGGTCAAATTGCAGAAGGAGGCCGTTTGCTACAGGGGAGGGTTTTACCTTTCATATGGGGTTTCTAATTCTGCAGAATAACCAGATTAAAAAGCAAATACACAGTGTGAGTTGCAAGGAGAACTCACCCAAGGGAAAGCCAGGCTGGGGGTGTTCCTGCCTGGGAGGTGGAGGTGCAGCTCAGGCTTGGAAGGACCACGAGCTCTTCAGCCTAAAACATGTTTTATCTCAGGGTGATGATACAACATCATGACTCTTCCTCTTGAGCTGCCTGGCTCCTTCCTCCAGTGGATCCTGCAGCCATGGAGGAGCTGCCTGACTTTTACAGGGAAAAATGAAGTCAGAAACAGCCCATCTCCTGCATTTCTGCTCCTGCTCTCAGTCAGCACAGAGGTGGCTGTGATAGTTCTGTCTCAAACACCCAGAGCAAGGCTCTGGCTGCTGTTGAATTTTCACAAAGCCTTTATGCTCTGAGGTCTTCCACACACTGGAGCCTTTTCCTTCTGTGTGATAACACCATTCTAAAAAATAATACTAAACCAAAAAATAATACTAAACCAAAAATATTATTAAACCAAAAAATAACAGCGTGGGAGGAGAAGAAGAAGAAGAAGGAAGGTCACCAATAGTATCCACAATTGTGAGCCAAATACAGTGAATAGTTTCTAGCCAAATATCCCTCCAAAATCTACCAGGCTGGCCCTCCACTTTGTGATTTCATACATGGAATTAAAAAACATTCATCATTTCATCAGGTAATTCTCACAGGCAAGTTAAACAAAGGGCAGCACCCTGAAGGGAAGCTGTGCACAAGATAACTGAAGCAAAATGTGCCTTAGTGTGAATTCCAGCCCTTTCTCTGAATAATATCTCTTAACTTAGACCTACATTGCACCTTTCACTGACATTGCAGATGTCATTCTATTCCAGTGCAGCATTTTCCAAGGCTAGAAGTATCCATCCCTCACTGCCCATTGTCTGTACCCTGTAAACCAGCAATATAAGGAATTCTTGCTGTTTGTCAGCTCCTGCCTCAAAGCAGTCCCTGTCTCCGTTCACAAGGAACTCCCCAATAATTAAATTGTTCAGGTTTTGATCTTGCTCACAGGAGCAGAGCAGTTTTCACCCCCTCATGGGTTTAGATCCTCCTGAAGGGTTATGATTCAAGCCTTCCCTTTTTCCCCGGCGTGGTTCTTCCAGACCCGGGGACTGATAGGGCCCTGCACAGCACCAGGTCTCTGTTTTCTCTGTAAATACAGCCTACAAAATTTCAACAAGTCAGCCCTTGTGTGCCACACCGAGAGATTGATGACAAACCACATTATTTTTCCCCTCCATAGAACTGCCCACAATTACAGCGGCGCTCTCTGCAAACACCAGCTCTGGCCCAGGAGGGAAAGGCCACGAGCACGGGCTGATATCTCTGACACTGAGCACCATTATTGGGGCAAAATGCCCTTTTCTTCCCTCTTTTTTTTTTTTTTTTCCCCTGTCCACGATAAAATATTGGATCTGGTTCTGCCACACGGGTTTGTGCAAAGCCACTGAGCAAAGGTTATCTCAATACCAAGGGAAAGAGAGGAGGGGAAAAACACTTTACTGATCCTATTTAGTTCTCCAAGCTGCTCCTGGTTGCTCCTAAAGCAGGGCAGATGGTGAAATTGGGATTATTAGTGCTTCCTGTAGATTAGATTTGTAATATGTTTGGTTTTGGTTGTTTTTTTTTAACCAAAGGTCCAGATTTTCTGTTGGCCTTGTGTTTGAAGACAACGGACCTGGTGTGATGATTTAACTCTGGTCACTTGTCCAGTGCCACTCACAGACAAACCCACAAAGCTGTAAAGTGGCAGGAGACACCAATTTGCAAAAATAAATTAAAAAGTCAATAAAAGGCTCCATCTCCTGAGAAGTGACTCTATTTCTTCAGTCATCCTGTCATCCCTTCTGGACCCAATATCCAACCCCCTGATTTCTGTGCTGACATCCCTCCTGCATCTCAGTTGTGCCTCTTTAGGCACAATCAGGCAGCAGTGCTGGGAAAACACGGATTGCTGGGTGCTGTGATGGTATTCCCAGCAATCTGCTGTCCTCCAGATAACTGAACTCCCAGACCCAGGGGCAGAGCTCTGAGCAGAGGCAGCACCTGAACTGCAAAGTCTTCCTTTCAAGCGAGAAATGCTCCGAGCATCAAACACGTGTCAGGATCCCTAATTTGTCAGGAGGCTGCTCCGGGCTCGTCTCATCCATCATCCTGACACTGGGCTGGGAACGGGGCTGAAAAGATCCAAGTCATTGACTCAGAAATGTTTTCTTTATCTCTGGGCACCCGGAGGAGTTGCAGGAGAGCCCCAGGATGGATCTTTGTGCTCCCTGCTCACGGTTTACACGAAGTGTTTGACTTTTGTAGTTTGTGTATGAAACAGGGGTGGCTGAGCCTTTCTTCCTTCAGTGGCACTTCTGTTCGAAATGTGGATGTGCAGCACATTTCTGGGTGATAAAGAACCCCCTTGTGTTAACTTTCCCCCTTTAAACTTAAATATTTCCTGCTAATTCCAGTTTGTTGTTGGATTTCAATTTATTTCCTCAGATTTCTGGGTAAATGGTGACGTTCCAAGGGGTACAAATAATTCAGAGTGCTGAAGATAAGAAATAAATTACTTAATTCTTCAGCTAGGACACATATATTACCAACGTTTAGGCAAAAAAATGGAGGTTCCAAAGAGACAAATTTAATCAGCCCGATTTTTAGGGGTCACATATACAATTTCTACAGTTTTTCATCCCTGTACAAAATTTTTATCTCATCAGCATGACTATATCTCCAAGATTCTCAATAACTTCTCTGAGACTCCTGTGGCTTCTAAAGTTTATATAGCCCTAGAAAAGAGACATAAACTCCTGAAAAACAATCTAAAATTCCTCTGGAATTGTAAACTGTCTCTACATTGGTTGTTTGAAGCTAAATAGTTCTGAAAACTTAATTCCTCCTTGGAATTTCAGATAATAAAAATCTGGAAAATGAAATAAACTCTTGAGATTTCAGTCACAGATGAACCAGAAGTAAAATACAAACTTCCAAATCCTGTGATTTCCTTGAATCTCAAAGCAACTTGGAGAGTAAGACCTTCTGACTGAAATGCTGATATTAATTCCCCAAATTTAAGAGAATTTTAATTCTAGGGAAATATTAAAAACCCCACCTTTGGTTCTGGAAGCACAGCGAACACAAGCAGCAACTCAGCTCCCACTGAGTTCCTTGTGCAGGGGAAAGGGGAGGATTTTAAAGGAGTTTTGGCAGTAAAGTGGGATAAAGAACATTGGGCTGATGCCTCGAGTAGCTCTGAAAATCCCACCAGTTTTCCATGCAGTCTCTGACACCTCCCTGGAAAATCTGCACAGCTTAATCCTGGGAGCTCAGGCCCTGCTCTGGAGCAGTGCTGGGAATGAATTCAGGATGGAGTCTGGAGCAGTGGAAACCCTCCGGAGCCAACCCAGAAATCCTTTTGAGTTCGTAGCAAACACCTCTCTAGTTAATTTAGGGGGTTTATTTGTTTATTTTTTCCGCAACTAATCAATCCAGAATGTGCTGATCAATAAGAACATCTGTGAGCAGGTTGGGAGTCTCTGCAAAAAGCACAAGTTCAAGCTGTGGCCTTGCAGGGAGCTGAGCTGGGAGAGCCAGGGGAAAGCGAGGGAAGAGCCCACATTGTATTTCTTTTCCTTAAATTAAAAAAAAACAGAAAAAAAGAAAAAAAAAGAAAAGAAAGAAAGAGAGCAATAAAGCAAAAGGCACTTCCTAAAGGTAGCCATTAAATCATTCAACACTCAGCTCCTCTGGGAGCAGAGGGTTCCTCTCTCCCTTCCAGGATGAGTTTTCACCGACCATCCCTCATCCAGGGCTCAGTGTCTTCACCTGGCTCTCTCCGGGCATTGCCCCGGCCTCCCTGCACCAGGACAGCCCCACAGCTCTCTCTGACATGGGGTTTGGCCCATATATCACTCCCGAAAAAGTTCTCAATGGGTCCCCAAAGATGTGGGCCGAGGGCTCTGTTTTGCTCGTGATAATGTGCTAATGCCCCGAGACCCGGCATAAATCTCCTCCACGCATCAGCATTTGTCAAAGTCACAACATGGGGCTGGAAACAGAGGAAAAAAAACACCCCCAAACCCAACCAAAAAAAAAATAAAATAGATTAGGAAGAGATAGAAAACGTGGCTTTGTTTTTTTTCTTCCCTCCCATGTGATTTTCCCTCCTCCTCTCCCCCTTCTCCTTTTCTCTTAATCTCTAAAACATCTGATTGCACAGAAATGGTAAATAAAGGGTTTAGTTTCTTCTTTTCGTGTGTGTGTGTGTGCACACGTGCCTGTGTTTGCTGCACACTTAGGAGTGGAAACTCAGAGTTGTTAGGGGAGCCTTTGCCAAGCCCTGCTCAGGAAAATGCTTTCTGGGAGAGAGTTGGTTGCCTGGTGTTGGTCCCCAGTTCAGTCACCATTTGGGCTGATAAAATTAGATGGAAAAACATGATCATATCAGGCTGGTGGGATTGGTTTTTAATCATCTCTGAGGGAACAACCCCACAGACCACATCAAAATGTTCCCTAGAGCTTGTCTGGAGGGAAAGAAAAGAAGTCGCGAGAGAGAAAATCAAACTTGTTCCAATGTTTTATTTCTCTTTTCCTTTTCGGCTGTTTCAATTCCTATTTTTTAAATTTTTTTTTTCCCCACCATGTCCTTGCCCCATCCAGCTCCTGATAAAATTGTTCTATTTAAAACATCTCACGAAAATAAATGGCTGTGGATGTGTCTTCTTAGATTGCCCTTGAGCTCCAGAAGGTGAATTGTGCTGGCATTTGGGTCCTTTCCCTCCCTTGTGTTTCCATGTTATCAGATAAACCCCCATAATTACATGGGCACACAAGGAGGTGGTTTCTCCAGCAGCATTTAAAGTCAGTTGGATCTGCTGGGAAGTGCCCTGCCTCTGGACCTGACACTTTAGTCGTTGTCAGCACACCCAGAGCTGAGCTGGAAATGGGAAATCAGGTGGAAACTGGAGGGAAAACACCCCTGAACTGGTGGAGTGACACCAACACTGCAGATCCTCAGTGTCCTGCTGCTCCTGTCATCCGGTTATCATCAAACACATGGACAGGACATGACAAACCAGAGCTTCCAGCCCCTCCTGACAGCTCTCCCCGGTGTCAGCAGAGCCACTGAAGTCCTTGCAGGCAGCAGTGCAAGCTGAGATCGGTCCCACAACTCCTGAGACACACTCTGGGCAATTTTGGGGGTGGCAGAACCTGGCCTGCGATGCCTTGGCAGAATAATGCAGAATAAATGAGATAATTTCCTTTGATCATGAAGGGATAGGCTTTGCAGTGTCAGTAGTGGCTTCCCCCAAGCAGCCAGAGCCTGGAAACTCTTACAGGGTTGGCGAGGGGAGCCTTTGTTGCATTCTGACATTTGATCCGTGGCTCCTTGGCCATGAAACACTCCGAGCTCGCTCCCTCTGCGTTGGAGCGGCTCTGTTCCTGCTCCCAGCCCTCTCCTAGGAGCCGAGGCTTTATCCTGGGTGTCCCCTTACAGGCTGGACCCCAAATCCCGGCCCTGTGCTCGCTGTCTGGCAGCGCTGGCACCGAGCCCTGGCACCTTCCCCAACAGCCTCAGCCCCGCTCGGGCTTCACCTCAGGTAACTCTTCAAAAGCAAACCCTTAATAATCGTAACGTGATGGGCGACATGGCAGGAAAAGGAAAATAAGAGCCTGAAATCCGGCGTTAACCTGCAGTGGAAAACAGGCCGTGGGGTTGTTTCCATGAGGGAGCCTTGGACGCCGTACAGAGGGTGGGAGGGATGAGGGGAGAGGGGCCATCCAGGATGGGATGTGGAGGGAAGGGGTCCTTGGCCAGGGTCTGCTCATGGATCAGGGTTTGGGTTTCACACTCTGCTGCCAGTTGGTATCAGGAGGAGGAGAAGGGAAATGTTTCTGGGGTCTCTCTGTGAGGAGAAGGAGCCCCACGACGCTGAGATGTCCTTCTGGGATTTCTTTCTCTTTTAATTTTGGGTGCAGCTTCCCCTCATCACTGGGATCCTTTTGGGGTTTTCTACACCTCATTAAGCCCCAGGAGTTGGTCTGGCGGCTTGTGGAGCAAGAAGAGGCTCAGATCCCTGTTTGGGTATCAGCTGCTCTCCTCGTGAACAGGATCCAAAGAGGGAAGGAAAACTGAACACGCAGAGGGGGAGAGGGGGGATTGCTGCACCACCCCATCCTTCTCCTGCCCGGGATCCCTGCCAGCCTGGGGCACTGGGAGTGCTGGGATGGGGGAAGAGGCTGGGCTGATCCAGGTCCTTCCTCACCCACCCTCATCCTCACACACACAGCCCATCCCTCAGGAGCCACTCCACTGTGATGGATGGGGTTTATTCCATGTAACACCGGTGGAAACTGGACTGGAATTAGTCCTCATCTGATGGCTGTTTAACTGGCTCTTCATTAGGTGTGTTTTCTATAAACAGAGATTAAAATGAAAAAAAGTTATACTGGAAACACTCTGAGGAAAGTGTGTCTTTGGAGGCCAAATGAAACCTCATATAATCGCTCTTCTCTCTGTGAGAAGAGAATAATGCCTTCAAATTAATTGTACCAAGACATATAATTACACACTTACACAGTTAAATATGTTTTTTAGCAGCAATGAGATTGAATGTCAATCACAGCTTCCAAAACCACACGCGGTTAAAAAAATTTCCCTTCGCGTATTTAACTTTTCGAGCACATTTTATTAATATGTAGAACCATTATTGTTTAATGTACCAATTATTTGGGATGGAGTTTATGGTGCAGTGCAAAGCCAGGAGTTTCAATGTCCTGCAGAAAGCCAAACTTCCAGGGAGAACTGCAGCAAACCAATATATCTGTGCAAAGAAAAAGCTGCATTTGCAGGGATTGTTATTGAAAATAGATGCTGAATAATGGCTTGCTTGGCCAAGAACAATATGTTTTCTTCTTACTGAGGTTCCTTATTTCCCTGTGTGTGTTTGGCCTCCCTGTGCCATTTCCCTCACAAATCCATCCCGTGGAGGTGGCAGTGCAATATTGGACATAACCAATGGCTCTTGTGGCGAGGAGCTGAAAGCCCAAGATAAATTGTTCGAAGGTGCTGAGCAAAATTGTCACACTGGAACTGAAAAAATGGCATTGGAGAAGCCACGATTATTAAAAATTATCCAGCCAATTATAAAAATCTCAACGTTGCATTTTAAATATGGATACATACCCCTGAAAATATTGCATTTTAAATGTGGATACATACCCCTGAAAATATTGCATTTTAAATGTGGATACATACCCCTGAAAATATTGCATTTTAAATGTGGATACATACCCCTGCATACAGATTGAGTCATTGTTTTTTCAGGCACTGTTTACTGATGGTTCCTGATATTTCAATCAGACTTTTCAGGGCACAGATTTTTTTCCTTATAACATCTGATCCAGAGTGTAAGCAGATATTTTATCACAGCTCTCTAACTATTGACTGCAACTGATTATTTGCTTCAAGTTAAGCCTGAGCTTAAATACTCCTGTTGGCTCTTACATGGACATTCCCACCAGTATAATATTCCGAGTCCCTCCTGTGATTACAGTATTCCCCATAATGGGAACCCCAATATTACCAAGGACTTTGGCAACCTTGGCCAATGTCAACAGAATGGGAGGTGCTATTTCATTAATTTCCCCTGACTAGGGACAAAAATAACTTCATATATTTCTCGGTTTTGTGTTTCAACCTCCAGGAGAACAATTTTCTTAAAAAGTAAAGGAATTGGTTACATTATACTGGGGCTGGTTACATTAGACTGTAATTTCACAAGGCATCAGTGATTCCAGAGGCTGATTTTTTGACAGGGAAAAAAATGACCACACATTTGCAGGCATCAATAGTCACCTTTCCTCATGCATAAAGCACATGAACACATTTTTGGCTGTCAGTATCCCAACACCAGAAAATGGGAAGGAAGAAGCATAGACATGTTTTAAGTTTCTGACAAACAGGGGTTTGATGAACGGGGATCCCTGTGCTGGCTCGAGAGTGAGGACAGAAAAATGGGTCCCCGTGGGGCAGGGCAAGATCTCCTCTAATAACAGAATGAGTGAGCAAATCAGGGCAACCACAACTTTCCTACTGTGTGAGAGACCACAAATAATGGAAGACAAACAGGTAGGAGAAGGGGCAATTCATTTCCCAGGGTTTGCCAGGTAGGGCTGGGTGTCAACGTATTTATGGTTTGGTCTCTCATATCTCCTCAGGTCTTCCCTAAAAGCAGATTTGGGGTTTTGGTTCATTCTTAGCCCGAGTTTGAGGAGGGGCTAAAATGAACTCTTGCAGACCATGGAGAGCAGGACTCTGTTATAAATCTGTACCCACCCAAATGGTTAAATATAAGTATAATAAAGGCCACGTGCACAGCCCTGAAACTATTGCAACAAAGGCCTTTCCATTTTTTTACATTTTACTGTTAGGATTTTTTTTTATACTGCACAATCAGCAATAACACAACAATCACATATTTGAAACTGGTATTAATAATTTTACAGCCACTAAACACCTGAAAACCCTCCTCTTCTCTCCTTATTGCCCCTTTTAGTTTTTTATGGGTGTGTTGCTCAAAATAAGGGAGTGCAGGGAGCTGCCATGTTGTGAAAGACCAGGTGCCCATCTGGTTCAACATAATTCCTACAGTTACAGTTTAGCTTTAAATGCTTTAAAATCACGTGGGGTTGAATGGAAGCAAATCCATTATTCAGTGTGACAGCAGATGAGCAACTGTGCTGACAGTGTGCTAACACAGCCCTCCAAAATCCACACAAGTCCTGTGCCTCCTGCTCTGCAGCTTTTAGAGGTTCCTCCTCCACCATCTCATCCAAAGAGGATGCCCCAGGGAATGTGAAAGCCTCCATAACACTCTGGGTTTTTTATAGGAATGCCAAGTTTTGATCCCTGACCTCCACTTTGCTGGGATGGCAAAGCAGTTTGGTGAGAAGTGCCCTGAGGTTTGGCCCTGTAAAGGATCCGGGAGAACAGCAGAGTGAGGGGGGGAAAAATTGTTAATTAGCTTTAGTTTGATCATTGTGGATCCCTTTGGACTGTCCACCCATGTGATCCCCCCAAGGGACAGGGGGAGGGCAGCTGTGGCTGCCCCTGGATCCCTGGAAGTGTCCAAGGCCAGGTTGGACGGGGCTTGGAGCAACCTGGGCTGGTGGAAGGTGTCCCTGCCCATCTTTAAGGTCTCTTCCAACCCAAACCATTCCAGGATTCCATGATTCTATTAAAGCCAACGTGTGTAAGGCAGAAAGACATTGCTGGGTGAGCTTCCTCCTGGCCTGAAGGATGTGGCCAAATCCCTCTCTGTCCCACGAGGGTCAAAGCTCATCAAACCCCTTTCCTCAATGTTGGCTCCCACCCATGAAGTGCAAAAGCCAAGACTCCTGTGAGGGTTCAGGACTGCATTTGAAGGACAGTGTAGACAATGTCCTCTGTGCCTTTTCCATGGTGCATATAAATATATATATATATGTATTAAAAAGGAAGGCTGTGGCAGAGGGCAGAATTAAAACCAGGTCTCTCAAATCCCAAGTTAACTTTAACCACTGGATTACTTTTTCTCTCTCATGTGAACACTGCCTGTGCAGATTGTATACAAATACGAAAGAGATTTACTGGAGAAATAACCTCAGGCACAATAATACGTGTGTGTACCTGTATATAAATATATATATTCTCAATATCAGCCTGCGAAAGCGCTGCCTCGTAAAAAGTCTCGGAACAGTCAGTAAATTCTGGGCCAGATTTCAACTCATGTTCCCGAGATAAGGACCAGAGGGAGGAGGAAGAAAAAGACAGCAGCAATCCTTTCATCCTCCAGGCCACAGATGGTAGGTCTGTTCCCCTCAGCAGATGGGAATAAAAATAGATATATTTACAATTGGAGCCGGACCCGGAGCGAACACAGAGCAGTCGTTTGGGTGATGCAGAGACCAGAACAGTCTGGATTATTCAGTTGCTGCTGCTACAATAACACTCGTTCGCTGTCAGCGCTCCCGTGCAAAAACAAATTAGCTGGATGATTAATGAAGATCGGCCCCAGCATGTGGATCCTGCTCCGGGATGCTCCAGCCCAGGGTGAAATCTGCTGCTCGGAGCTGTCCCTGCTGCTTGGGCTGCAGTGGCTCCTCTGCACGTGTGGGTGTCGCTGGGAAAGGGGGTTTCTGGCCACGGGGTCTTTTCGGGGCTTTTTAATTTAAATAACAATATGTAAGAGAAAGTGGAGAGCCCGGAAATAGGTGCTGAGGTGAGAAATGTCTCCTTTGGGTTTAGTCTGACCTCTGTCAGACCAGCATCCCTGAGCATGGCTTTGTGGAGGGGGGGTCCTGCTGCCAACCCCCCAACAAGCCACCACACTTTTGGATTAGGAGAGATGATGATAAACTGGAACAGGCTCCCCAGGGCAGTGCTCACGGTCCCAAGGCTGCCAGAGCTCAAGAAGCATTTTGACAACACTCCCAGGCACGTGGTGGGATTTTGAGCTGTCCTGTTCAGGGCCAGGAGCTGGACTGGATGATCCTTGTGGGTCCCTTCCCACTCTGGATATTCCATGTTTGATTCTGAGCACTGAGGCTCACCTGGGTGCTTTGGGGCAGGTGGTGACTCTGGATGGACTTTGGAGGGGATAATTTGGGTTCACTGCAGCTGAAAGGATTTGAAGCGCTGGAATAGTCTGAGCATCCCAATAGGTACAAGGACATGTGACCTTGTTTGGACCTGAGCTGGCACTTCCCTGAGGAAAAACCATTTCCATGCAGTGTCAGTAGCCAGGGTGGCCAAACCTGTTCTGACAGAGACACAACTGTGGTGATGAAGCTGCATTTGTTCCGATCCTGGAGCTGGCACAGACTCCAGCAGACGCTGCAATTCCTAGAGAACCAAGTTAATCGACAGTTCCACGGTAAAGAAGGGTAAAACATGTAATTCCAGTGCTATTTCCAGTGATTTTGTGTGCGCACAAAAAAGGTGACGATCAGCAAGTGAACTCGGGGATGCATGTGGTGACTGAAGAGATTAATTACAAATTACTCCAAATATGTCACACAATTTTATATTAAACCTTTAGAATTACAACTTAGAAAATAACCTGTGCAGTGCACTAGATTTGAGGGATGAATTCAATTTGTTCTGAGAGTCTGAGCTCGAAAGTCATGTTCTCTCTCATTTATGTGTTTACACAACTCTCAGCACCCCCTTCTCTGTTTCATGGCCTCTCCACCACAATTAATTAACACACAGACACTTCAGTTTAAGTTGTTGACTCAAGTGCTCTGTGACACAATGAGATGTTGAAACCCTGTGCTGTGCAGAGGGAGTTGGTGTCCTTTGGTTGACAGCTCGGGGGGTGACAGATATTTGTGCTCAGGCTCTGCTGTGACATCTGGCACATACACACGGACCGAGGTGGGTTTTCCACGTTCATGGAACGCTCCAAAAGCCCCACAGCCAAGGAGAACAGGCATCTGCTCCCCTGTCCCTTGACAATCCATCCCTCCCCCCCACCTTCATTGTGTTTTCTGTTTTAAACTCCTACCTTTTTTACAGCTTCCTCGCTCACATACCTGAACGGAGTCAGAGCGAAATGTGACCGCAGGGAACTGGCATCTGTCAGCAAAGGGCACCTCCAGGGACCTCCTGCCTGCTTCTCCTGCTGTACATATGTGGGCTGCAGCCTCAGGGGTATTTTAAACCTCTTTTTTACTTTGAAGTACCCACCTATCTCTCCTGGGGTGAATATTAGGTGATACTGCCTAGGACTTCCACGGCAAATAGGTAGGTTAATGTGTTTTTTCACCATAATTAATCAAGATATGATTAATCCAGGAGCTGGAATTTGAAGAACCTTGTGGGTCCCTCCCAACTCAGGATATTTTGCCATTCTGTGATTCTGTGACTATAAATGACCAAGGGAGAAAGAGGCCCCAAATATGTCTTGGTGACCTGCAGAGGGTGGACAGACAATCCCACACCTGAGCCAGCTTTGCAGGTGGGGCTGGATCTCCCCAGGTTCTGTGGAGTCCTGTGAGTTCCTTGGTGGCACTGGAGGTCCAGGAGGGGTTTGTAACAAAAGGAATCACAGAATGTTTTGGGTGGCAAGGGATTTAAATCCCATCTCATTCCACCCCCTGCCACGGGCAGGGATACCTTCCATTATCCCAGGTTGCTCCAAGCCCCGTCCAATCTGGCCTTGGACACTTCCAGGGATGGGGCAGCCACAGCTTTTCTGGAAAACCTGCCCAGATCTCTTGTATGGAGCAGATTCCTTCAGTGAGGGACCTCAGGCAGAGCTCCTTCAGGCTTTCCAGCACTTGTGTGGTTAATGGTGTTTTTTATGTTCTATACACACACACACGCACGTCAAGTCGTTATATAATATAAAAAGGCTCTTTTCTCATATCCCCACAGAGCGCAATAGGACTCCACATATAGCACACCAAAAACATCAAAAAATAAAAGGAGCCCAAACACTGCCAAAATCTACATTTTCATTTGGCAAACTAGTTAAATCTATTCATAATCTGGTGCCTGAATCAGGTTTCAGACCAGACTAGACTGCCTTGGCTCCTGGTTTTTGTTGCTCGACCTGTCTCTGACTGAATTTAGCTATGATGTTACATCTTTAGCTGTAGCAAATTTCTAATAATGGCAGCCTGTTTTATTTTGCCACTGGAGGGTACAAGTTCCAGCATTTCCGCACCGAGGTCCAATTGGAGCCAGTTTCGGACTTTTTTTTGGACAGAAACCTTCCTTGTTGCTTTTCACTGTTTTCTTTTGGCCCTTTTTTTTAATTTTTTTTTTATTTAATAATTTTTATAATGTTCACTCTCCTGGCTTTCTGAAACACGAACACAGCAGATCCTTGGTGAAATGTGCAGTGTCAAAAATCCCTGGGGTATCCATCACCTGCCTCACTCCCTGTGCTGGTGGGGGGGGCTCCCTGGGACCCCCTGGCAGCTCCATCAGCCAGGAATGGTGAGGATGGAGCCTGGAGGGTCACCGGGGGCTCATCCCCTCCTGGGGAGGCTCAGGGTTTAATTTAGGTGGTGTGGAAATGGATGTTAATTGGAGCTGGATTAATCACAGGGCACAGTAACAGGCCCGTTGTGAATCCAAAAGGAGATGCACAAATTGAAATAAATCCCAAATTTCAGCCCCTGTTCACTGTTCTTATCCATGTCGGGCAATGCAGCTCCACTGAAACCATGAGACTGCTGTTGGGGATCCCCCAGGATCTCACTAGATCTCTTTCTACACCACCCACAAAATATCTGTACACCCCAGAAGCTGCTTCCTAAAAACCTCTTATTCCCAAGCACGGGGAGGGCAGGACCTGCCATGGGTGGCTGGGCTGGGAACAGAGGGAGAAGACCCTCCAGTAACACCTTTGGTGGCATCTCAGTGTCCCTTGACTGACTTTCCCTGGAATAATCCAGTTCAGATTTTCTGGGAGACCTGCTGCTGGCTGGAACAGGAAATCTTTACAGTTTTATATAGCTCTAATAGGCCACCAGAAATTCTGGCTGCAGGAACAACCCTATGCTGAGAATTAAAGAACAGGGACAGGATCCTTGTTTTAAGTGCATAGATATAAACCAGAGGGATTTCATGGGCTTTGGGAAATTAATCTGGGATCTCTCTTTGGGCTGGGCAATTAGAAAGGAGTAAAAATCTCAACATTTCTTCGGGAAACCAAATTTGTTTAATTTGAGTTTAAGCATCTTAAGGATAAGCGAGGCAATGAGGGTGATTTGGGAGCCAGTTGTGAAGTTTTAGCTGTAAAAAAACCATATAGAGAGGTCAAGGCTGGAATTGCTTTGGTTTTATGCCTTTGTTTGAATCAAGAAGTGGTGGAAAGAGAGTCAGGCTGAGAGAAAAGGAGGTTTCATCTCTGGGTTTTCTCTCTCTGTGCTCATCCACCACACACTTATCCATAAATATGCCCCAGAGAACCTACAAGAACTGGGAATGCTGATGTTTAATTGGAGGGTTATATGATTCCAGCACATTTGTGTAATGGGTTTATGGAAAAAGTTTAAAGGAACCAGTAATCAAAAAGCCTGAATCCAGCTGGGGAAGAGCAACCACCACAGTCCCAGGTGATGGAGAAGGGTCAGAGAAGGACCGACACTGCAGACGGGGATACCTGGAAACACAACTGGATAAAAGGTGTGGGATGGGGAGCCTGTGTCCATCCCCAGCAGCAGCAGGAGGGGAGAAGGGGCTGCACTTTGGAAGGTGCCTCATGTGGGGGCAAAGCTCCACGACTCCACCTGGGATGCATCTTCCTCCTGCTCCTGGAGATGGGACCCGTCCGGGGGCTCCCCCGGTGGGGTTTGGGGAGCTGCCCCCCCAAACACTCCTGGCACCCACAGAGCCCCTCTGCTGATGGAGGGAAAAAGAGGGTTCGCAGTCTGGGGCTAATTTGGACTATTTAGAGCAAAAGTCACCTAAACAGGGAGCAAAATAACCCAAGCAGGGAGCCAGGGGCAGGGCTGGGCCGGGGACACTCCGCCCTGCCAAGTTCGGGTGGGTTTGTGTTCAACTGGATGTCTGAAGGGTTTTTTTCTGCCCAGCCCTCACCATTACATGCTTGCATAGAAAATTAAGTTACCACACCTTTAATGAACCTAATTTCCTAATTCTGACAGAGCTCCCACTGCCAGTGATTCACTCCCTGCTCTTGACACACTTGGGCTGTGTGAGCCTGGTTTTTTTTAACCAGCCAGGTCTCCATGGCCAAACACTGCCTGGATTCTTCTCTCTTTAGCTTGTTGAAACAGAGCACTTAATGAATTACAATCAGTATTATCTTGGAGAAGGGATTCCTCCAGAGTTTCCACTCTGAGGGGACTGAAGTAAAAGGAAAACATTTCCTGCCTCATCCCTTCTGACCCTTCAGCTTCATCTCCTTGATTCCCCTCAGAACTCCCCATGGAAATCCAAGTGTTTTCTTGGATGCTGGTGCAAAACCAGTGCATTAAAACTCTGGGGTGGTCAAGCTTTGCAGCTCAGCTCTGCCACTAAACCACTCAGACCTTCATGGTTTAATCCTGATGGATCCAACAGTGCTCATGGAAACTTTTCCAGATGCTGCAGAGGTTACTCTTCAGACATGTAAATTTTATTTAATTAAGTGAAACTGTTCTCAAAAGGCTAATTCTGCTCTGCAGTGTTGCTGGGAGGGTTTATTGAATGATCTACTCTCTTAAATTCTATAAACTTGGGGTAATTTCACAGTGCCCAGGTATCTGTAGGGCCTTTCTGGCAGGTAGCTGAATGTGTCTTCTAATTAGAGCATTCAAACAGGACCACGTGGAAAGGAAAATGATGCTAAAACAGAAAGCTCAGACAGGGAATATTCACAAACTGAACATTGATATAAAAATGGTGGGAAGGGGGATTATAAAAGCGTGAGGAATTAACACATGGGCTCCTTTAACCCACACTGATTCTCCAGTGCTATGACCACACAAAGGAGTGTATAAATCCTTTACAGCCTTCTGCTTCAGGGACCTATTATCAAATTTATCAGGGGATTTGTAATGAATTAGCCACTAGATCCACTCCTATTGATTTGACTGAGATTTGGGGTTCAGCCCTAAAGGCAGCTGGTCAGTCCCTGCTCATGCTCCAGCATTGCTCCAGAACCTCTTCGTCGAGCCTTTGCTGGCTGAGGTGGTTGAATAAATGATATTTGCTTTCTGGAGGGAGAGTTTACTTTCTTCTGACCCTGCTTTGGAGCTCTTTAAGATAAGACCAAATATTGACAAAGCTGTGGCCCAGATTACAGTACACAGAAAAAACATTGGTGTTGCTCAGGAGTAAAACAAACAAACAAACAATCTTGCTGTAAACTCTCCGGGTAAATAAAGGGTGAAAAAAACCCCACTGATTCAAAAAGATCTGTGGTATTAAAGGGGAGCAGGGAGTTTCCACCGAAATAAAACACAGGATTACGTTTTTGATCCTAATTTCCTTGATACCAGACACACACAGGCGAAGAGAGATAAATTCATAAATATTTAGCTGGTCAGGCACTGTCAGTTCTTTCTCAGAGAGTCAGGAAAACAAAGTGTTCTCCCACAGTTTGGTGGGAATAGCAGAGCCAGAGATGAACTGGGCTCCATCCCTACCTTGGGAAAGCTTTTAAAACCCTGCAGTTTTATTATACAGAGCTGAACATATCTTTTAGATATTAAATGATTTGGAAATACAGACCACTCTTGGTTGTAATATTAAGTCTAAGAAAACATGGGTGAAGTTAATACCTTTATTAGTCCCTGGTGTTTTCACGCTATTGTTGGTGGAAACATTTATTACTGTTATTACAAATCTGTCCCTTTGATCCCATTCCAAGCCCCTTTTCTGTACCTTGTGCGCAGTGTGAGGGTATCAATCGTTTCTATTATAAACTTCTTGCTGACTGTTGGCTGTGTTTTTCCTGCCTTTAAGACAGCAGTTGTTTTCCCTCACCTAGGGGAGCAATCCCAGGATCCTGAAGCCCTTGGAAGTCGCCGTGCCGTTTCCAAACACATCCCTTTTTGTTGCTGACAGTTTTAGTCAGCTGCAGGCTTGCAGAAGCAATTACTCTGGGTAATGTGCCTCTCCCAATATTGATACAAAGCAATGATTTTCAGTGATTGAAGCTTTTACTCCCAAATAACCCCCTCCTGACTCCCACGAGCCCGCGGGTCGGGATGTTCCTCTGCCGGCACCAACCAGTGTTTACATCTTTGTCTGGCACCACATGAAACCAGCTTTGCTTATAAACAGCCTGATATGATCAGTGAGCTTATGAGTGATGGATGCTGGACCATTTTCACCCTTCCAAGAGGAGCTGTGAATGCCCTGGGAAGGCTCCTTGGGAGCTTTGCTGCCGCTCGTTATTTGCTTTCCTTGGACCGCGCGCTCATGGTAGAAGTGATGCTGGATGTCTTTCCTATGTTGATGATGCAGACCTATTTCTTAAGTAAACCAAGAGTAATTTATACCCAGTGCTTTGCCATCTCGCTGTCCTGTCACCAGAAAGGCAGTGATTTGTAAGTCAAGTTTGGCTCGTGTTGAAACCAACTGTGTGGAAATCACCGTCGGTCTCTCGTCGTCGTTAAGCGCAAACTCACCGCAGAGAAAATCAACTACAGAACTTCCCTTCTTTTCCAGCATGAAACTACCTGGGCACCTTCTGGAGGGTTTAGCAGAATGTCCAGAAAGTTTCTAAAACACATGGCAAAAGAATATTTTGCTTGTGATGGGGGTTGTTTTTGTTTGTGGCTGTGGGATCTGTGTTAACTTATCTGCTCAGAGTCTCCGGGAGAACACCATCGTCACCAGGGCTGAGAAATGTGCTGGAAGATGGAGATCTGGATGAGGATCTTGGCTCCAGGAAAGGTTTTTTTCCCAGTGATGGAAATGAAATGATGGATTTATCTTGCTAGATACGAAAAAAGTTGTTATAAACTAAAGAAAAATAAATTCAAATCAAGGCCAGACGAACAAGAGAAGGTACTTTCCATTTTCTGCAAATAAATCCAGACTAATTCCATCCAAATACATCGATCAGGTATTTAAATTTGAAATCAAAGATGGCAATCCTACCCAGCTGGAGACAAAAGAAAGAGGCTGCTCTACCAAATAATAATTTATCCCTTCCTAAACTAAGACAGAGGGGTGGAATTACCATCTGAAGACACCCAGGTTTCTCCATTGACTGTATAGAAAGCTCTTAAATCAAGTGTGATGCATCTGAATATAAAATAAAACCTCTAACAAGGCATCGCTGCTGATGAAAAATTAATAGAAAATTAATAGCAACTTTTAAATTTAAAAGGAGTTTTACTGCTCTTTATCTCCACCATGCTCACATTATATTGATCCCAGGCATCACAGCTTTTCTGATCACCTCCAGGGAAGGGAAATATTCCCATTTCCTCCTCCAAACATAACCTGTCTCCGTGTTTTGTGTTATTTTGATCCCTCCAAAGCACGAGATCAAAGATTCAGCAGCAACTGCCTGAGCTGGGAGCTTCTCTGAGGTTCATTAGCACTTCCAGCCCTTCTAACACATCCCAGTGAATCATTATTTGTTATTATCCATAATGCAGTGTTTGCTTGTTGGCATAGAGATTATCCATAAAAAGACTTGTTCTTCCACCCACACTCCAAGCAGGAAAGCAGATAATGTAACTGTTGGAAGAGACAGATTGATGACACATTGCTCTTGTCTTGATCTAGAATCCAAAAAAAGGGAGAGTTCCCAACAGGCAAGAGCAATAAACTAAAAGCAGGAAGGGAAAAGAACAAAGGCAGTGAGTGACAAGATTATGCTCCTGTTCCTGCCAACCACCCACAGAACAGATTGCTCCGGACAGTGGGAAGAAAAAGAAATGGCTGACTGAAAATATAACCAATAAATCTGCAAGCTGACCTTCCAAACAAGCTGCTGTAGTCAGGAGAATCCCAGCCATGCCCCCCAGCGCTGAATCTCTCCTGAAAATTTGGAGTAAAACTTCCTTATTTCCTGGGGTCTTTCACGGGGCTGTTCGGGAGGTTCCAGTTCGCCTGCAAAATTTCAGGCAGAACACGGGAATGGTTTCATGGTTTGTCCATATGAAAAGTTTTTTTCCACTGTTTATTTTTTTTTTTTCTTTTCGGGGCCAATCTGCACCTTGGAACGAGGAGGACTTGTCAACCACAACATTAAAATATAAGATGGGTCCAAACTAAACCCCAGATCCTGAACACCCCAAAGTGGGTTGGATGATCCGGATCTGCTGGATCTGTCTGATCCAATGCTGGATCTGCCAGGGGTCTGGAAAAGTCTGAAACCCTCAGGCAAATCTAGTAGCTTGATTTCCCTGCTCATCACCACTGCTGAGAAGCAAACAGGGATAAGGGAGGAATTTGCCAAGGAAACCTCTGGGATGATGTTAGATGAAAACACACTGGGTTTAAATGCCAGCTCAGTCCTTGCTTACATTGGTTCCACCTTGAT
This sequence comes from Neopelma chrysocephalum, assembly GCF_003984885.1. Taxonomy (NCBI): domain Eukaryota; kingdom Metazoa; phylum Chordata; class Aves; order Passeriformes; family Pipridae; genus Neopelma; species Neopelma chrysocephalum. The sequence continues at coordinate 10,376,285 of NW_020897746.1, read as the reverse complement.
TTTAAACAAGGTGAACTGGTCTGAGCAATGCAGAACCAATCCTGTTGTTTTTCACTCCCATCCTCCACGATGTGCAGATTAATCCAAATTAAAGAGCGATATTGGCTGGCAAACCTTTGGAAAATGTTGGAAGCAAAGGTCATTCTAATGCATAAATCCCAAGGCAACCAACGTCACGGGGTTGCTTACACTGGACCACAAGTGAAAGGGAATGGTTTTTATTTATTTAATCTACTTAATAACTGAAAGAGAGAGAGAAATCCCAACAAAATCCTAACAAACCCCTCTTTCTGCTCTTCTGATTAGGCAGCATCCATCCATCCCTCGGGAGCTCGTGGTGTTTGGAGAGCCTGGGGAATGACACCAGCAGAGGGAATTAAAAGGTTCTCTTTAAACCCAAGATGTCCAGCCCCAACCCTGGAAAAGCTCCCACAGTCCCATCTCCAATCCTACAAAGTTATATGCAGATAAAATCAAATGTTAGCTGAAAGTTTTTGTCATAGGAAACCTGAGAAATATTTTAGATGAGAAGGAAATCTCAGGAAAAGAGCTGAGAGAAACAGTGAGGAAAGTAAAAATCCAAAAAGAGGAGAGGAAGAGCAGCAGGGAATGGATGTGTAAAAAACCAACCAAAGCTCCCTGAACTTCATTTCAGTTTCCAGGAATGTTCCTTTGAATCTGGATCAAATCAGATTCAAGTGATTTATGATCCAGTGAAGACTTTTTGTTGATCCAGGTTTTTTTGTTCAGTGCTTCTCTGCTGTCACGTTTTAAGTATGTTTTGTGTTCCCTCTGGAACTGCAAACAGGAAATAAATAGAGAAAATAAAACTAAAATCAGCCTTAAATATCTAATCTTGTGAATCGACTGAGAACTTTGGAATTTTGGATAAAACACTAAAAATTAGGATAAAATTGTACAGTCGAGCTGTAGAAACTTCACACTTGTTACTGCAAATCCCTGCATTTGGAGAGGTCACCACGTGGGGGTCAAATCATGATGATTTTTAAAGTGCCACCTCTTGGGGCAATTTGGGAAATGCTCTGAGGTTTGTAAACACTCCCTGAGATATTTGAAAAACACAAAATCACCCCCCTACTTTAGTCAGTTCTGCTCATTGCCTTTGCAGGACAGTAAATAGTTAATTGGGTATTTTAATTGGGGTTTTAAAACTCGTGGTGTGTGGTTGTTTCTGGATGTTTCCTTGGATTTTACTGGACTATGGATCACATGGCTGCAGGGCACTGCAAACTTGCTGACTCAGCTGATGCCCTCCCATCGATGACCCCAAATTCCGAAAAAATCACTTTAAATTTTTAGACGCAGAAAAGTTTCTCTGGTGAAATGTCAGGGACACATTCCCCTTCCCCACACTCTTCTTGGGGCAGAATGTAAATGCACAAAAATTAATCACAATCATGCAGAATAATCCATCTCCACATCCATTTGGACGAGGCAGGAGAAGATATTCGCCCACATGGTATTTGAGTTGAAAACAATCCCGCAGAATGGGAAAGCAAAAAGGAAGGTGGGCGACTTGTTTGGACTTTTTAACTATTTTTTTAATGTGCAGTGGATTTAGCTGAGCACACATTTTGAAGGGCTGCTCTGAGGCTGATGCTGAGGGCTCTGCCAAACCCCCGAAATAACTCACAAACGTCACGGGCTGAGGGAGCTGCAGTGGCTGAATGCTAAATTCAGCTCGTTGGAAAGAGGCATTTGGGCCTTCTTAGGGAAACAAACCCTTTTTAATATGGACACATGAGCGGAACAGGATAGACCAAGAAACTTGGAGAGGTGTTTATGGAGACCCAGTGATGGGCACGAAACAATAAGGACGTTCTTGTGGCTGCAATGCTTTTGTTTTTCGTTGTTCCTACCTGTTGTTCTGGGTGAAAATAAGTGGGAATCACCTTTTTTTTTGTAAGGAACAGATGTATTTTAGATGTATTTTAGAGCCAGTGTTTTCTTGCTCCCAACCATGGGTGAAGCTGCCTGGAGAACGAAGAGCTGCCAACTGCCGAGAGTTGGGAATTTGATGCATGAACCGTGTTTTCTGTCTGGTTTTATCAGTTGAAAGAGAAAAATCCATAGTTGTGTCTGCTGTTCTTCTCTCAAGGTATTGAGGCAGCTGCTTGTTTTAGTCTTTCTCATTGAACAAGCCCTGTGTCCAAACAAAGCTACCTGCAAACCCTCTGGCTGAGCGGGAAGGGGGGTTATTCCACACGGGAGCACAGCACATTAATCTGGGATGATGTGGCAACGTGTATTTACACAAATCACAGAGCCAGGCCCGACGTGGAGCCACTGCAGAGCACAGGCACCCCGGGCAGCCTGGTCCTGGCTCCCCTGATCAAAGCCCCAATCCATCAGCTGAGCCCGGAGACGCCGCGTTAGGCTCGGCCTAATGGAGTCCTGGCTCTAAAACCCAGCGAGAGCCTGGCACAGGAACAAACCAAACGGGATCATATCTCACCCATAGAGCCCAGGGGAGACCCTGCCCATGGCTCGGGGGGAGGTTACCTGCGGTGAGAGGGCACTGCCAGGTTTTCTTGGAGGACCAGGAGCCCTTGGTGTCTCTGCCCACCAGCGACAGGGTTTGGTTTAGACTGGAATGAAAAGCTCTATGTGGCTGTTGGGGTTGTCAGGGCTCCCTGAGGATCTGCAGGAGAGGAAATGGAAACTGGAAATGGAAATTCCCAGCGTGAACAAGGGTTCAGATCCGGGTGATAACACCCAGACAGCATCTGCTTCCACAGGAAGACTCCGACTGTCCCAAACCAAAGCTTTGCTCCTCTGGCTAAAGAGCTGCCAGTGGGTTTCCATCTTAACTGTCTCTTGTGCTTGGAATCCAAACTGGATTGGCAACTTCCCCACATCATCTACTGATGTCTGAGTAACATTGTGCGTATTTGTAAATATTTTTGAGAGGTTACTCACAGCAAAAATAAACTCCTGCTTCGGTAACAAATTTAAGAGGATCACGTCTGGAAAAAAGAAGGCTTTCTTCTTGTAACTCCTGATAATTATTGCTCACATAGGAAAGCAAAAACATGGGCAAAGTCTTAAATGAATGTGGGTTTCCATGTTGCCTTAGCAGTTGAAAATAAGTACTGAAGTAAGTACAAGCAACAAGTTTGGCAGCCCCCTTCTCCAGTTCTGATTTTTATCAGAAAATTTTAAAGCTTGAACCGCCTCAGGTAAATTTTGCTGATCTTTAATATAATATGTCTTAGTAACTACAACCTCTGCCCTCTGGAGCTTCCAGAGGCTGAGGAACAAGCCTTCAAGGACAGCACAGAGTGTGAAATACAGTGACCTTGGCTGTGATGTTGTTTCCTCACAAGAACTGCCTCCCTCCTTTTATTCCCCAGGAAAACAATAAACCACCGCACAGGCACGACCTGAAGTTCAACAGGTCTGTCACCTGCAGCTCTCAAACATCTTCCTCATGTCATGATGAACACAGGATCCAACTAAAGTCCCCTTTTTGGCCAGCACTGGAGCATCAGCTCCACTCCTTGAAGAGTTTACTGTTAAAACTCACGCACACAAATGGACTGGACTTTATGGCTGAGGCAGAGAAAGATTCAGGCTGGGTTTGTTTTTCTGCACTTTGGCTACCTAAAAATTAGGCATCTAGTCCAAAATAATCCCCTAAAGTCTGTAATTAATGGAGGAGACAGACACATCCAGAAAACAATTGAGCCCACTCATCTTGGACTGCTAAGAGGGTGATTCATCCCCCCTGGATTAGCAGGGGAGTCTGCAGGGCTTGGACAAATCCCACCTCACCCATTGCCTGTTGTTGTGCAACATCCTGCACTGCAGGTAGGAAACAACCCCAGACTGATGATTTCAGTGCTTTAGCTTTTCTTCTGCAAGTGTTTGATCCAAACCCCACTCAGCTGAGAAATCCCCTTGTGAACTCGGTGCCAATTTGTGCTCCTCGTCCTCTCTCTGCCCTGGAGCAACCAAGGCTTTGAACCCAGCTCATGAAACAAAGCCTAAGAACAACCCACATGGGCTTTTATTTACTTGGAAAAATGGCAGCACATCTTCTTAGAGCACCACAAAAAAAGAGGCCACTCAGGGAAGAAAGTGTGACAAGTTTGGATGTCAAACACAATAGGAAAAATCACCTCATGTGAGGGGCTGTAGAAATCAATAGTTAATCTCTTAATACCTGCTGCACATCCAGAATTCCAGTGGCATAATCCCAGCAGTTTTGTCCCACTATTCCAGCAGAAGTGTGGGGCAGTGTCCTTATCTGTCTGAAGTCACTGAAGAAGTTTATTGTGCATTATTCCTGCTGTTCTCACTGTCGGTAACATGAATATGGCAAAGACGTGCCGGGCATTGCCTGGGGGCAAAGAGCACCAAAATTTCTGCTTCATGAAGGGAAGACAGACATTGAGGGAGAAAAATCTCCATGATTCAGTCTGTCACACAAACAGGCAACCAGGCCTTTGCTCTGTGCTGCTCTGCCCAGTGTCCAAGGCCAGGTTGGATGGGGCTTGGAGCAACCTGGGCTAGTGGAAGGTGTCCCTGCCCATGGCAGGGGGTGGAAGGAGATGAGCTTTAAGGTCCACTTAAGGTCCTTTCTTGGAGCTCACCCTGGGGGCAGACAACAGGGACCACAACATTTCCTGCAGTGCCCAGGTACCCCAGCTGTGACTGGTACCAGGAGCAGACTGGGAGAGCAGCCAGACCCAGGATAACCTGATTCTAAGAGAGTTTTCTGTCTGTATTCAGCGAGTTGGAGCTCGGGCTGAGCCCTGGAAAAGGAGAACACACAACTAAATCAGGCTGTGACATTCCCAGGTGTGGTGCTGGGTACTCTGGCCCCTTAGTGACTGAGGTCTTTGGAAGCCTCATCCCTCTGGGCAGCACAGAGATGCTCTGCAAAGGTTCCCTCACCTCATCCAGCTCTAGGAAACACACACCCAGAGAGCTCCCAGGCCCTGCCACCCACACCCCTGCACTGATACCGTGACAATTCCCGTGGAACAGGGCCAGGAAAACCCCCCCTTCTCCTCGGAACAAACACCAACAACCCAAAGCACGGCGGGCCGGGAGGGAGGGATGGATTAGAGCAGAGCATGACTCTCTTTTCCCCAACACTTCTCCCACTCACAGATACTGAATGAGATCCCAGTCTCTGACTGAGCCCTGCTCACTGTCAAGCCTTCGGAAAAAGGGCTACTGCAGCTTACATTTCGCAGACTTCACTGCCATGCCAGCTCACACCTTCTAAATCCCAACTCTATTTACATGAGGGTGGGGCATGTAAATCCAGGCAGGAATTATTCTGTCAAAGCAACCTGCTGCCACCACTTGATGGGAAGGAGCTCTGCAGCCCCCGAGCTCGCTCGCAGGGCCATCGGTCCTCCTCGGAGAAGGGGAAAATGTTTAATTCTGTGCAGGGGAAAATGTTTAATTTTGTGCAGGCCTGCGGAGCTCCACAGGGAGAGGAGCCTTTTGTTACTGCAGGAATGCACTGAGAATATAAACTTGGGCTCGTGTCCATCCTGGGGGCTCAAGGAATGAAGAGTAAGCAAATATGGCCAGGCTGTAAATGTATTCCCTATAATATCCCATGTACATTGAACATGCATATGCTGACCAGCATCTCCATTATTTTAATTTACATTATTCCAGCTTTTTTTTTTCCCTTGCATTCTACTGATTGCTAAGAGTGAATCTGCTGATTGCACAAGGATGAAAACAGCACAAATTGCTGCAAGAAAATTTGGAAACAGGGTACCAGAGAGGCTGTGCTACACGGTGGAAAGCACTGAAAGCAGTGACAAACTGATGTGTTCTTTTATTTTATGTTTTTAGCATTTTCAGTGATGGGACCATCCAACAAGCTGTGGAACCATCATCATCATCATCATCATCTTAGGAAATGAAAGAGTGCAACTGAGCAGCTGTGGGTGCCCCATCCCTGGAAGTGTCCAAGGCCAGGTTGGATGGGGCTTGGAGCAACCTGGGTTAGTGGAAGGTGGGTTATGGGGTGGAAGGAGATGAGCTTTAAGGTCCATTTAAGGTCCTTTCCAACCCAAACCAGTCCAGTATTCCATGATGGGGCTCTACCTTCCCCCCAGCCACACTCAGACCAACACTTCCAGCCTGGGATCCACCTCTGCAGGAACAAGACAGAGCTGCCTTGTGCCCCACAGCCCCTCCCTGAGCCCCCACTCAGCTGCTGGTGCCCTCAGGTCCCAAATGTGCATCTTCAGCCAAGCTTTGGACAGTTTCTCATCTCATCATGGGCATGTTTAACCACAGGAGTGCTGGTGATCCTCTCCCACCCCTGTGCTGGCTCTGCAGGACCTGCCCCTGCTCTGGAGGACGTTTCTGCTTCCAGAGCTCTCCACGAGGCTCAGAATCTCAGACGGCCCTGGGAAGACGATGATCTAAACTGACCTAAATTCCAGGTCAAGCAAAATTTAGGTTAATTTCACTGATGTCATTTGAAAATTTTAATTGGCATAAACCCTCTGGGGCAGGGATTTTTTCCAGGGAGTGCGTGTACGGGCTCAGTCCACTGATGGAGCCTCTGAAATCCTGATTTCCAAGCTTTTTCTTATTTATCTCTTATACCTTCATATCAGGGGGTTTCTTCCTATCACCTCAGGGAAATTAAAGAGTCACACAGACTCCAAAGGGGGTGATGCTCACAGAGTCCTGCCAGGAGCAGCCATTCCTGCAGATTTGAAAGATCAGGAAAACATAAATGCAAACAGAGAGCCCATTAAACACTGGTGGAAAAAATGGAAGCCCTGGAAAGTCTCCAATATAACTAAAAAGCAGTCCAGGACTGGAGTGATTCTGTGTTTGTTTTCTGTCCATTTTTCATGGTTTGCTCATTGTCACTTCGAACTCTTCCAATATCATTAATACAGCTGACCAATGTTATTTCTAAGGAAAATATTTTCATTAAAGAAAAGACCTTTTCCTTAGAATAATTTTCCTGAACGTGGTGATATATTGTTGAAATACTCTTTTTTCTATAAACAATTGACTTTTTTTAAGCAATGTTTATTGAAAAATTTACTGGAAATATTACCAAATCTTCGTCAATTAATCACATCTATAACATTTTTTGCTTCACAAAATATGTTGGAAAGAAGTGTAAAGCAGGGCCATCTGTAACATGAGGAAATCCAAGCAGTGTTGCTTGTGGGAGCACAATAGTTCATGTTTGAAGGGTTTGAGTGGTTCTAACAATCATCCCAAAAATTCACACTATTTACAGTATTGAGACTCAAGTATGTGCTGACGAGGAGGAGAAGCTGCTCAGCAAAGTTTTGTTCCAAATGGGCATCTCTGAACTCCTGTTTTGCCATCCCTGCTCCCTCCTTCTTGGATATGCTGGTGGATGGACTCTCCTTTCCCATCCCACCCTCCATTTTCCTCACTTTCCCACCCATTTCAAACCAAGATTGGCACTGAATAAACCGAAATATTCCAGTTTTCACCCTTTTTCTCTCATGCTGTTAATTTATGGATGGTCTACTCCAGCCATGGATTAATTAAACTCATAAAACTCTCTTCAATTTAATGTTCTGGGGAGGTTAAGAGGATAACATGAGACACACTGACACAGGTAGGGATGGACATACTGGGAAGTGCTCAGAGCTCAGAACTTCCAAGACCCCAAAAATCTGGACAAGGTGATGGGGAAGGACCTGGTGTCCCCCAGGGCACTGCAGGGAGGGGTCTCTCCAGCTGTGCCACAGGACAGGACACCTCACCCATGAGCAGAGAGAGGTGGGACAACTCCAGGTTGTGTCAAGGGACGGGAAAATTCGAGGAGCAGCCAGAAAATGAGATACAGGGGACGGATTGTGAGCGGTTCAGGGGGAAAGGAAGTTCCTCAGCTACGCATTAAAGAAATCTCTTAATCACAGTAACAGCTTAATTTGGGGTGTAATTACAACTCTGCTCTTCCCTGGCTCCCCCACCCTGCCAGTGGTTAATTTTGTGTGCACATTAAACCTCCCCTGGCCGTGTCCACGGGGCACTTATTGACACAGATGCAGAGCACTTTTAAAGGGGAGGGGAGGGGGGGAGGGCAGGGGGGAAGCTCTGGAGCCAGGACACAGGGCCCAGCCCCTCTGCCATGGTAATTTGTGGTTTTTCCTCCAACGTTTAGTAGCCACAAAGAAGTCTTAGAAATCTCTGGTCAGAACCAGGACTCCCCTGTTCCTCTGCAGACGAAACACTGAGCCCTCACACTGCAACCCAATAAATATTTCATCTGCTTCGGAGGGAGAAGGGGTGGAGCCCGGCAGAAATTGTGTTCCCCGAGTGCAAAGGGCAGCTCAGACCCTCCAGCAGCCAAATCCCACCTTGTCCCCCCCTCCTGAGCCCACGGGGGTGTGCAGGGGTGGGTGAGGTTGGCACTGATGGGCACCACAACCCCTGGGCACCTTCATGGGGCTCCCCCAGGACACTGAAGTGAACCAGAGAACCCACAGCAGGGGCTGAACGCTGGGAATGTCACACACCGAGGGGAGAACCAGAATAAACCAAAGATCCCAGATGTATTAATAGACAGAAATGTGAATTAAAACCCCTGAGCCTTCCCTCTGCCCTAAAGAAATGCTGATCATGAGCCAGTGTTGTGATGTCAGTTTAGAGGACAGGTTTCTGATGAGGTGTTTGCTTCACCTTCTCCCATTTTAACCTTTGATAATTTGGTCAGATTTTGGTGCTGAGTTGGAGCGTTGCCCTTAAGTTTGATCATCCCTCCTGAAGGCACTTGCTCTGATTTAAGCAGATATTGTGATCAGAGACTCGTGGACCAAAGAGATGTAGGACACACTTTGGAGGAGTGTGGACACCACTGTGCCTTTGGGGAGTCCTTGGGATGCAAAGCACGGCCCTGTATTGCAACCAGTAGGAAACAATGTAATTTAAATTGTTAATTTAAATTGGGACCACAAAGAATGAAATTTAAAGATCAGAATGGAAGTTATCAAATAAAGAGTGAAATGACTGGCTAAAAGGATTGCACCAGCACTCCTGGCAGAAGGGACATTCAACAAAGTGTATGGCAAAGAAGGATTTCAAACCACTGGGTAAATGCTGAGAAAGAGGAAGAGAAATCTATGTCTCTACTCTTGCTGATAGGAGAAAAAAAATCATTTTCTATTTTAATACAGCAACTTTTGGGTTTTAAGAGTTGTTACTGAGAGGCAGATTTAATTCCTGCCCCAGCCCATCCCAACCCTGTATGACTGATAAAATTCAGGGCACGCTGAGAGTTTGGAGGATACAGGAGACAGTCCCATAATTGTGGAGAGCTCCAGCTGTGCTGCTCTCCACGAGCCCATCCCAGTCCTCTCTGTGTCCACAAATGACTTCCACAACAGGCAAATCACAAATCCAGACAAATAGGAAGGAGTAGAAACCCACTTGAGCTGTGATCAGAGGGATGACACAGTTAAAGCTCCCAAAGATTTAATGGTTTATCCTTTATTTACACCCCGACTGGCCCCGTGTGCCACCAAGGGACTCAAAGCCACTGAATTATCTCTCCATTAGTTCTTTGGACTGTCAGGCTCCTCCTGAACTGCTGAGGCTGGGAGCTCACTGTCCTTACTGTGTTTCTGAGCAGATGAACAGTGTCAGGATCAGGTTATGACTGAAATATTCATAATAACAACAACACCAACCAGTGGCACAAACACTCAGGGCAGTGTGAGAGCAGCAGGGGCTGAGCCCCTTCTGCTGGTGCAGCAACACAGAACCATGGAAAGGTTTGGGTTGGAAGTGACCTCAAAGTTCACTTTCCACCAGCCCAGGTTGCTCCAAGCCCCGTCCAACCTGGCCTTGGACACTTCCAGGGATGGGGCAGCCACAGCTTCCCTGGGCAACCTGTGCCAGGGTCTCCCCACCCTCCCAGGGAAGAATTCCTTCCCAATATCCCACCTAAATCTTCCCTCCTGAATATCAGCCTGGGCAGAGGGGCTGAGCATGAGCTGGTCTGTGCCTTTCCTGGGAGGTCAGAGGTTTGGGGACAGCTCTGCCTGGTCACCCCTGTGTTTATTTTCAGGCTGAACTGATTAGTGTAGAACAGCAGTGAGCCTTTGTGAGCTGTTTGCAAAACTTGTCAGGGTTTTAGCTCCAATCTCGTGAGCCATGTTGGGGATTTTCTGGGCCAATCCAGTTAGTTCAGATTTCACTTCGTTATGACCAGTCTGATTAAAAGAAAAGCCAATGCATTTTCTAACTGGACTGTTCTTTAATAGCCTTTGGGTGAATGTGCCTTTGGTGAATATCTCTGTATGTTCTTCTACCCCCAGAACAAAAATTGAAGAATTCTTTATGCAGCATAGAAGACTGGAATTTATTTACAAAAAAAATGGCCTCAAGTGGGTCAAAAAAGTTTCTGTAAAATCTAAAATGACCATTTAGAGTCATAAATCATTTAGATTGGAAAAGACCTCAAGATCATTGAGTCCAACTGTGACTGATAAGACTGATAACATAAAGACCGATTAAAAAGTTTGCATCTGGTTTGGTTGGATGATGCCATTTCTATTTGGTAGCTTGTCAATTGTTACCAACAGGAGCAAAATGAATCAGATTTCTACAAAATACAAACAAAAAGTGCAAGTGATTATGAAAAGACCACCTAGTTTTATTATCTGAACTTATAAAATAGTATGAACATAAAGGAAAGGGTTCTGAAACCTGAATAAAACTCCGTGGGTTCAGTTCAGTGATTTTGAACTTTCAGATTGACAAGGTGACAAGAAAAAACAAATTCTTCCCATATTCCCTGTTTGAGTAAGTTAAGAGATATCTAATGAAGCAGGGAAAGTAATTATTATATTTTAAATGCTAGATTTTAATACCAATGGTGTGTCTCAAGTGAAATGAAAAGGAAGGCTGAGATTGGAAAGAGACATAACTCCCAAAATTTATGAAAAGCTGCAAATATCAGACTGTTTAAAATGATAATAAATCAGCCCAGATCCTGAAGCGTATTTATTATGCTTGGAATTAGCAATAATAAAACCAAAGCTTCTGCAATATCCACGGTGGAATTTAATGGAAATAAAATGAACCTCCACAGTTTGATTTTTGCGCTTTAATGCATTGTCATATTTTTGGACCCCGGGCACTTCTAAAATTACACGACTCGAAAAGTTGCAGTGAGTGCATTGGGGTGGAAATGGAGGGATTTTTGTGGGGGGTTTGGGGCCAGCCTGGTGGTCTCCCACCCCCTGACAGAGCAGGATGTGTCCAATGTGCCCTGGGCTGAGGTCACCTCGATGCCTCCTTGACTTTGCACTTCCCAAAGCCAAAGAGTGGTTTCAGGAGCAGGATCTGTGAATAACTCTCCCATGAAACGAAGCTGTATGTAGGTTCCAAAAATAAAACTGCATTTCCATAGGCTGATATTTATTTTTTTTTTAATTCGCCAAGTTTATCAACCTCTGTCTTGTTGAACTTTTTTTTTTTTTTTTCCCTTAATCCTTTTACCTCCAGAAATCCCACAGTCTGGTTCTGGAAACCTCAGATATACACTTTCTAATAAAAATAAAAAAGGAGGAAAGATTTCACTGGAACTCCTTGAGGGAGACTCTCATTGGGTACAGCCTCAAACCTGGCTATCACTACCACCTCCAAGACAAAAAAAAAACCCCCAAAAACGTGTTTCTGAGGAGACTCACATCCAATTCCTTTGAAGTACCATTAGCTGAGAAAGATTTGGCCATGATTTAAAGGTCCATTTTCACGTTTGCCAGTTGGCTGGAACAATCTCCATTACGCCACCATCAGATGATTCTGACATCATCCCAGACACAAAATGTATGACTGGGAGCAGCTCTGGAGAGAGAAACATCCTGCTTTTTTTCGAGTATCCCAAAGAGCTTAAACCCATGTGGTTAGTGGGACGTAAGCAACTAAATAAAGTGAGAACAAATAACATTATTTCCTATAGGAACTTTCCGTCCTGAGGAGAAAACGTTCTGTGGACAGGATCTTGCAGAAACATTCCCAAACTCCAAGTGGGAATTTTTTTTATTCTCCACTCCATGCTTGGTGAAATGCTGATATAGAAACGCAGGTAACGAATTCTATAAACACCACAGGGTTTTTTTGCTGTTTGTGTTGCAGCCCTGAGTTGGTTTTGCCCCAACACAAAACATCCCTGCCTGGCCTTGAAGAGCCTCACTGGGGTTCACATCCAAGCCAGGCTGGACAAGGCTTTGTATGATTTTAGTCTAACTTAGGGTGGAAAACATGCCACAAAATATGGTTTTGATGAAACTGAGCCACTTCAGCTCAAGGTTTGCATTAGGAGTTTTGTTAGGGAACGTGAAATGTGGAGTTGAACTCTGGCTACAGCCTCGTGTGAGTAACACAGACCTCATCCATGGGCCTCTGAGTGCCACTGATTGTTCAGCTCCATCTCCACACTTTCATGTGGCTTTAATTTGATTTATTAATTTATCAAGGCACGATGCTTAATCAAGAGTTTATTTACTTATTTTTTAAAAAAAGCGAAATTGCACAATATTTACTGTGTTCGTATTAGTTATTGCCAGTAAGGGGGGAATAAAAGGGGCTTTTGGAAAACAGGGAACAACCCATTGATCCCTGGCCCTGAGCTGCTCTTGGGCTGCCAGGTGACTCCACAGCAGCTCCTGATAGGGATGAAATGCTGAAATCCAGCGTTCACTTCTCTGGGACAGAGAGAGAGAGGAATGGAAGGAAAAACAAACAGCCTGGGACAGAGGGGCAGAACACCACGAGCTGCCCTTGCTGGGCCTGTCCCAGACCTGCTCCTCTCCTGGGAACTTCTTCAACCCCTTCTCCAAGGCTCAGTTTCGTGCACATTATTTGTCAGATTAATTAAGCACGAGGTGCACTCATTTTTTTCCTTTGCCCACTGCTATTAACCTCTTTCAGTGCAAAATATGCCCCATTTCAGTGTCAAACGTACTCATCTTCAGGGATTTTAGGTCCAGCTGCAGCTGACCTGCTTTGACATTGCTCCACTGCCCCCTCTCAAGATCCACACCAGTTTAACCCAGTGCAGGATCTGGCCTTTTTTAGAGGAAACCTTAAACATCAAGTTGATTAAAATAAGCACAAACATCGCACAGAGACCGAAACACACACCCAGTAAGTAAAACCATGGATGTTTTTGAGTAATTCCTGCCTGCAGTGAGGCTGATAGAGAAGTGTTGCAATTTTGCTCTCAAATCTGGGGTACAAACTTTGCCCACAGTCAAATATTGACCTGAAGAAAGGGGTGTGATGGCAGAGGCAGCAATGGGATGTTGTGCTGCCAGTTCCACCAACCGCAGCCCGAGTTTAAGGACATTTTTTAGGTGAGTCTCAGCTTTCCACTAAAAGGAAAAGCCATTTTTTATTGAACGAGGCATGAAAACGCAGCCTTTGGAAAACCACGAGTGTTTCACAATTTCAAACACGACTCTCGAATTTCGGCCGAGCCGCGAAGCCAACGCCGCCCTCGGAGGGAGCCTGCCCCGGGTCCTGCTCCTTGCTCAATTAGGAAGGCATGGGAAACCTCCAAATCCAACATCCCCCTCGTGTTCTACATGTTTTGAAAGGGTTATGAAAAACGAAAAGCCCAAAGCAGTCGCAGAGGCCGTTCATGAGACCCTGTGACAGATTTGTGGAGCTCGCGGGTCACCTCTGGCCTGGCTGGGGAGGGGACCTTCAGAAAAGAGCCAGCTGGGTGGAAATAAGGAACATTTGGCTCCTCATTTCATTTTCATTCCTTCTTCTGTTTCGTGGGTGAGCGGTTTCCACAGGCTGAGACACCTCCTGTGCCTCCAGCATCACCAGGAGGGGCTGGGGCAGCACTTGCTTCCACCTCCCCACGAGCAACCCCGTGGCCAACACGCCTGGAGAGAAGGAACCACTGCAAACCAAAGGCTCTGGTCCCTGCAGCAGGTCCAACCACCCTCCTCTGCTCCTGTTCAGAAGGAAAATCTGCTGCTTCAGGATGGTGGTGGGGTATTATGGCCCCGAGCCAGCGGAGCACTGCTGACTTTGCCTTCCTGTGCAGCAGAGGAGTTGGCATTCCCGTGTTGAAACCTTCCCAAATTACCTTCTCCAACATCTGTACGGGTCTGGCTTGCTGAGCTCTCCCTTGCTCCTGCCTGGGCCGGGGTGATTTATGGTTACCTCCATCCCAGCACACTCTCCCCACTGCTGGGAGTTGCTGATGCCCCCCAGCCCCATCCCATGGCAGCACCTGGGTGGGATGGGAATGTCTTTTTCCAAACAGTTCCTCCTCGCAGACATGCTCTGCACATCCGTGTCTGGAGAGGAGCTCAGCCATTTATTTTTCCTCTCTTGCTGGGCGTGTTTGGAGCTGTGGGTGGCCTGTCCTGTTTAAAATAAAGAGTCCAGGAGGAAGCTTTGTTCTTTGCAGACTGAAATCCAGAGCATCTGTCCTGCACTGTGCGGGGTAAGAAAGCAGCAGAGCTCGATCTGCTGAACAGTTCCTCAGATTAGCTTTGGTTTTTCTTGGTTTGAAGGAAACAGGAACACGAGGCAAAAAGAAGGAGACAAGAACCTTGCAGGAAGATGGGCCCAGCTGCTCAATTTGGTGAAAATGCTGTGAATGTGGATAGTCAACACTGCAGGAACAATCTACAAGGGATTAGAAGTTCAAAATATCTGATACCACCTCACAGCTACTGGGTGGCCCTGAGCCATGTTTTATTGGGTTAAAATTCCCAGAGAAATCAGCCCAGCTTGGAGACACCTCTGCAGAATGTGTTTCATCTTACTTTCACCACTTGAGGCATGAAATTGTCCCTTTAATCATGGCTTTTAGCCCCATTAAAAAAAAAAAAAAGACACTCAAAAAAGAAACAGAGCTAGAAGAGGAATTTTTAATTTATTTTTTTTTTCTTCTAAATATCCTGACATATTGCAAAACCATCTTGGCAAAACTGGAAGACACCAAATTCTCTGAAAAATGACTCTGAGCAGCCCAGCCCAGCCCATTAGCCGTGGGTGTGCACACAGGGACATTACAGCACAAAGCACGAGGGACCAAAGTCACCTCATCGATCCTGCAGCCCAGGACAGGTTGGGTTTCTGCCTTCCCTCTCACCCTTCTGTACCTTTGAATCTCGTCATAAATACTCCCCCTCTGCCACGGAAATTTGTCCTCTGTGGGGACATTTATGACTTGTCATGGGATGTTGGACCAACATAAACACATCCTGAGCAGGGAGGTGCATCCCAGCCTCTTCCCTCCCGGTTGTTCCTGACAGAACCAATGACTCCTGGATGTCTCCAGCTCTTTATGCCACGTCCTGACAAGGACAGGAAGAGGCTGTAGTGCCACCAGCCCTTGATTTACATCGTGTTCCTTCTATCACTGCTTAACTCATCTCTGTGCATCCACTGCAAAGCCCATTTTTTCTGCCTGGAACTTGGCTGAGGAAGGGGAGGAGATGCTTCGTTATTGAGTGTCTTTAAGTGGAAGAAGAGCCTATTTTTAAACTGGTATTTTGCAGGTCATTAATCCCCAACCTGGACGGGAGCCTTTAGCTATTGACCTCCCCAGTGAGCAAGTTATTTACTGCACACGACAAATGGGCATTTTTCATAGTTGTTTTCAAAAGGCATTTCACATTTTGGAGCTGTTATGGAGCATTGTAGGAGCCCTCATGATACCCAGTGGCTTCTATCCTTAATCCACCCTGAAAGATATACAGGGCCCTTCAGCAGTGACTCATGCCAGGCTATTAGGATGGTTATGTAATGTCCTTAACATGCACATTATTCTCATTATTTCTTGGAGACTTCAGCCTCATAACTCTGCGTGGTATTAATACTGAGCAGTTATCCAGGGGAATTTGAGCTTCATAACATCCACAGCAAAAAGCTCCAAGAGTCTTACTGATACAGTTCCCATATCCAGTCCATGACTAGCACTAAAATTGGGCAGAACTGGGCTTTTAGGGTCAACTTGAGAATTAGATATTTATTGGTATTTATTGCACATGGAAGTGTATCCTGCAACGGATGAACATGGCTTCAGTAAATCAAGTTTTTAAAGTGACTCTCTGGCAGCACTGATAATTGATATCAACAATAAAAGGGTGAATGTTGATCTGTACAGAGTTACTGAGCAGGGTCAGAGCTGTGATCCCACCAGCCCGGGACCTGGTCCCTCACAGGAGGAAGTTTAGAGGGAGAGGGGAAACTGGAAGGAAGGAGATAAGGAATAACCAGCCCGAGATTAAACTTCTAGGGAAAGGAACCAGGAGGAAATTTATGCACACAAATATTAGGTCCAAGGTCCATTCTCCCTCATTTTTCACATCTTTGGTTATGTCACTACATCTCCATGTCTGTGGCTATTGCACAGACCCAGGACAGCTCTCCCATTGTTGTACCAAACCCCCACACTGCATAAACACCACTTGGCCAATCTGGAGCCAGGGCGAATTAAAGAGGACGTGACGATGAACAGAAGGTCCCCCCAAATGATACTCCCAGCCTAAGTTTCCATGGCTTAATCTGTGTTTTGGTTTAGCAGGGAAGAGCTCCATGGTGGTGTGTTGTTTTAGTGGTCGGAGTGTGACACAAAATGAAACCCCTGAGTTCAAAGCGTCTGCCTGTTTACGGGAATCCCACCGCCCGGGAACTGGCAGGAGCGTCCCCGATTACTCATCCGCATTAACTCTTTGGATAAACACTTTCCTGTCGAGCACGAGGTCGAGCTGCACATTCCCCTGACACAAAAAAACCTCCTCATGTTCAAAAATAAACACAACCTATGTCTGAATTAGGGGCTTGTTTGGTACAAAGGGAGATGTATTTACACGAGGGCAGCTCATCGCGACGCGTTCGCTCCCCGAACGAGCGGCTCCTCTCGTGGAGGGATCCGGGAGGAATAATTGCTGTGGAACAGGGTCTAAATATCAGTGAGTGACAGCACGTCAAGAGGAGGGGTGTTAAAGCCATGGCAGCTCCACGAGACACGGGTTTGGGATGGCTTTGGAGCCTGGGAGGGGAAGGATCTGGCAGCGCCGCTCCCGAGCGCGGGCTGGGAAAGCGATCTCATGCTCTAATGACAGAAACACCTCCGTCCCCCCACACAGCACCATAAATTATTAGCATCAATTGAATTTCCATGATGTCAAGTAAGTGTGAAGGAAAATAGACCGCAGCTAAATGGAGGACGGGAGCGTGGAGCAAAAACACAGGAAGGCACAGCAGATTTGGGGTTTTTTTTTTTTGCTTTCCCCAAAGAAGGCGGCGGCACATTTGAAAGTAAGGGTTGAAACAGAGACTCAGATTGCAATGGGGAATGTTCAGAGGCTCTCCCTGGGAGTTCATCACGTTTTATATGTGTTATAAATTTCTACACCCAGCACGGAGGGTTTAAGCAGGGTATTTGGGGAATTTATGGAAAATAATAGCAAAAGAAATGTCAGAGAATTCGCGTTTCAGGGCTGGAAATACCTCTGTCCTACACACTGCAATTAAAGACAGCTCATCAAGAGTAATTAATTAGGAAGCAATCCTTCTCTGTGAGGGTGGGGAGGCCCTGGCACAGGTTGCCCAGAGAAGCTGCCCCTGGATCCCTGGAAGTGTCCAAGGCCAGGTTGGATGGGGCTTGGAGCAACCTGGGCTGGTGGAAGGTGTCCCTGCCCATGGCAGGGGGTGGGATGAGATGAGTTTCAAGGTCTCTCCCAATCCAAACCTTTCTGTGATTCCCTGACAATTAGAAGATTGGAAGAGCAGAGAATTACCCTTGCAATGCAGCACACATGGAAACCGTTCAATAACCACACGTTTTTAATTTATTTTACAATTAAGCAGCAATGTAACATCATTTCCATTTTCCTTATTTGATTTTCCCACAAATTTTCCAGCTTTTTTTTTTTAATTGCAAAAGAGATGGACTTCTGGGAAAATTCAGAGCCTGTGCTGATCCTTTGAAGCCAAATGATGCTTAAAGGGGGGATAATCCTAAAAGTTTGGCAAGACCCTTATGAAACCTTTTGGCTCTATCCACATGCTGAACATGATTAGCATCTTGAATGCTGGTCACACCATCTTCTTCTGGGCATGACAGTTAAAATAAAAAAGAAATTTAAATACAACTGGAAAAAAGAGCAGCTAATAAGTATTATGTCCAGCCTTCAGCTAGAAACAGGATGACAAATAGGCCAGCGAGGCCAACTAAGGTTTTTTTGGGGTATTGATTTAAAGCAGAGAAGCCACATTTGCTAATTTATCAATTCAAGTGGAAACCAAGGATCATGGAACTAAAAGATATTAATCACCGTGGATTAGAGAACCCAAGGCTTCTATTAATTTCCCTGCCAGTTTTGTTATCTCCTCAGATTTTCCTGTCATTTTTTTAAGACTTTCCCTGTAAATTCTGCATTTCCAGCTGTAAGAGCCCATTAGAACATGGCAGGAGTCCTGCACTTTTCTCGTAATGAATTCTCGAGTTACTCTGGGTTTTCCTACCCAAACAAACTGAAGCCACACACAATTATCCTTGGGCTGCACAGCACAGACATTCTTCAGTGGGACCTTCTATTTTTAATTCAGCTATTGAAATAAACTGGGGAAGGATCCCAGGCTTTACAGCCCCTTGTTATTTGGTATAAAAATAAAACACGGGCAGTGTAAACACACACGGGGTACATTATCCATGCAAATAATAATTTGGGGTTTGTTCTAATTGGGAATTTAAGAGTTAGGGCGCTCTGGTAGTTCTTGCTGACCACCAGCCCAGCATGTGGAGGTAGAAATCCTTCATTACTACACAAGCCACCCTAAACATACCATTTTTTTTTTCCAGTGAAAACCCCTGGGATTTATATTGTGACACTTATTTTCCTTGAGAAGTAAAGAGGGATCAAAAACTAGTCACTAAGACAGATCAAAAACTAGTCACTAACTTACATATGAGGGAGGAGGAGAGGAAAATAGGAGATGAAGGAATTATTTCTTTGATTTTATGCAGAAATTTGCACTTTTTTAGCGAGAAGCTACTTATTCCTGCACGGCAGCTCTCCAGAATTATTCAGCAAAAGCTTAGCTTTGAATTCATATTTTATGATTTTTAACCATGTCCACACTGTCATTTGTTTCATTCAGTACTAAATAACCACCCCATTTATAGAGCTTTCCCCTCCATCCACAAAGTGAGCATTTAATATATCACAGGTTGATTTCCTTTGATATCCTCCCCCCCTCCCAGCTCTTTGCAAGCCCCTTTCCCTGCTCCCAAGGAGTGGATTAAGCAGCTCCCAGGCTGCCCACGGAGCTGGGCAGCAGGACAGACCTGCAATAAGGCTTAAATTGAAAGCTCTGCTGGGTCTCCCCGCTGTGAGGGCCTGCTGAGATAGGCTTCTTTTAATATTGCCTTAATAGGCTCAGTTAATTAAGTTCAGTATATCTAGGGGGATTTTCCTTGCCTGTGGAGCCCGCGTGTCTTGGCAAATGGGAGCCCATTCCCGCCCCAGTTGTTGTCGAGAGTGGCTTAGAGTGATTACAGCACTCGGGAGAAAGTGGAATCACCTTCCCTGGCCCTGCTGGCTCGGCACATTTTGGAGCAGGATCGTGCTCAGCCTCATCCCAGATGGATCCCGGCCTGGAGTTACCATCCAGGGACCTGCTGGGGAACGCGGGGCTGGAAAAACGCATCTCCAGGGCTGGGACCTGGGACCAGCCCACGCTGCTCTCATGCCCTTCGAGACGCGAGCTGCTGGGGCTGTTAATCACTCAATTAGGCCCTAATTATCAACACCCGCCGCATCAAAAGGCCCCCCACGGTCAGGGAAAGGTTGCAGCCGTTCACTTGGAGAGGTATCCCTGCCCCGGGCACAAAGCGCACAAAGGGCTCGGTGAAGGATCAAAGGCAGGACACCAGCTGATGCTCCCTGATCCTTCTGTCCCGGAGACACGGACCGGGGCGTCATCGATTATCCACCCGGCACTGGGGCTCGAATCAAAGTCCTGGCCTCGGGGGATGGAGCAGGAGGGATGGAGCAGGAGGAATGTAGGGGGAGAGATGGAGAAGGAGAGATGGAGAAGGAGAGATGGAGCGGGATTGATGGAGCGGGATTGATGGAGCGGGATTGATGGAGCAGGAGGGATGGAGCAGGAAGGATGGAGCAGGAGGGATGGAGCAGGAAGATGGAGCAGGAAAGATGGAGCGGGAAGGATGGAGCGGGAAGGATGGAGCAGGAGGGATGGGGCAAGAGAGATGCAGCAGGAGGGATGGAGCAGGAGGGATGGAGCAGGAGGAATGCAGCAG
>NW_020897746.1:10347886-10355967 GCF_003984885.1 Neopelma chrysocephalum | reverse complement strand
GGATGGAGCAGGAGGGATGGAGCAGGAGGAATGCAGCAGGAAGGATGCAGCAGGAGGGATGCAGCAGGAAGGATGGAGCAGGAGGGATGTGGCCTCTGCTCCTTCCCCTGACGAGGTGAAGGCAGAGGTTTTGGGGAGCTGGGTCAGAAGTGCCAGCTGTCAGAAGGCACAGCCTCCAAAGTGACCTCTGTGCTCAGATTGCTCTCTAATTACAATTATATCTCTAATATTGAAAACTGGCACCAAGGTGAGACTTTTCCAGCAGCCTGGGTTGTACTGAAGGTATGACCAGGAGAGTCTTGCTGGAGGCTGCTGGGTCTCTCCTAGCACAGACACATCTTCAGGGCAGGGGAAACAAAGACTGTAGAAAATTCTGGGCCAGAGTTCTCTACTTTGAACAAGATATAAATATTTGTAACTTCAAACACCACAAATTAACTCGGAGAGTTGGGAACACTTTCCTTCAGATGTAAATCTATGGAAAACACCTGCTGCCTACTTAGTGTTAAATAAATTAATTCACACGTATTTAGGAATTCTTTTGTCTCTCCTTGAAGTCCTTCATTATAAAGATGTCCTTTACTAACCCCTGACAGGGGGCTAAAAATTCTTGTTATCCATTGCTTTGTATTAAATACAGTTTAGTAACACCTGTTCTGTAATGATGGTTTAACTTTTAATCTATTTCTGATATCTAACATATGCAGCTTAAATTGAATTAATTATTTCATTAAGGTTGTGCTTTTGTACAGTAACAAAATTTGTAGTGGAACATCAATATATCTCAGGAATAAATGGTGACCAGGCTGGAGCAAGAATGTTCTGACATCTCCAAGGGCATAAATAGCCAGTGGAAAAGCGAGTCCAGGAATCTGGCATTCTAGGATGCTACAATAATACAATAATTCTCTCACCCTTTCCAGTCCCAGTCTCATTTCCTGGGTTTTAACATGACTTGGGGTTATATAGGCATGCAGTGAGTCAGCCTGTATCAATTTTCCTAATCCTCCCAAAATGTTGATAATTTGTTCAGCTGTTCTGTTTTAACAGAGTGACAGAACAAATGCAGAAGGAGAATTTTAGGTTGGGTTTCTTTCTAAAGGTTTCAAACTGGCAGCCAGTTGAAAGCTTGTGATGAGAGGCTTTAATTCCAGCACCCACAGCAAAGGTATTTGATGACATATTTTTTATCCTCAATAACACGATAAAGGTTGAGCTGGAGGAAAAAAAGGATACTCCAGTCACCTTGGGGTTGCCTGGGTTTGAATTCCTGAGCTGCCTGGCCTGTGTGACTGGAGTTAGTCAGCACAGCCCTGTGCTGTTCATGGAGTGAAGGAGGTGAAATGCTGCAGGAACCCCCCTTCAACCAACGCTGCTCAGAGTTCAGGGGGATGAAAATCCTCACTGGTTGTGAAGGAAGGATCCAGGGAGAGCAGGGATGATCCCACCACCTCCAGATCCTCAGTCCTGCATGTTCACTCTGCATAACCCTGCTGAGGGTATCCCATGCAACTCCTTTTATCCTTCCAGGACTTCTTGTCTAGGTCAGCAAACAAATATTTTGTAATAGGGGCACGGTATTTAAAAGAGAACAGAAGAGCTACTGTATATATTTATAAGTCTAATATATAATAGATTCCTACAGATAAACTCCTAAGCTGCAAACCCTGAGTTGTTCTTGCCCAGCCTGAGAGCAGTGCCAGCATTTCTAAGAGATGTGTCATCCATTCCTTCCCCACCTGGGATTAACTCTAATCAAAAGTGACATCCATGACAATCCTCAGAGCCAGTTATTTGTTTTCTTAATGCAGGCCAGAAGATTTTACCTGCTGATTCCTTACTGCAATTTTGCAAAATATTACAAAAACATGCCTTGTGTCCTTCCAAAATCCTGGCATTACGTGAAAGAGTACGGAGTGGAGAGGTACCAGAGGAGTTCAAGGGTGAAGAGGTTTAATATTTTTAACTTTTTCCTCTAAATTTGTATGTTAGAAATTTTTGGATCATAAATAAAATAAATTTACAAAGGTGTCAAAAAGTGGGGAATTTAAGGAATTTAATTCTTCTTTAGCTAAAAGCAGAGCAAAGCACTTGGATATCAGTACCATCATCCCAGTGTTTGAAGAGATATTGGACCTAGGAGGAGGATGGTGCTCATAGAGACTAAAGCAAGATCCTTCTGCAACCTAGCTAAGGGTACTCCGAAAATGCAAAGTTCTTCTGTATCAGAGATGCTGTGAATAACCAAAAGCACAAGATGTGTCAGAGAGGGATACAGGGGGTGACCAAGGGTCCAGGAAATCCATGGGAGTGAGAGAGGGGCTCTCCTACAGACGGGACTTTAGGATGGAGGAGCAGCTCGTGCCAGAGCAGAGGGGAGCTGGGCTCAACCCCAAACTCTTGAGTCACAGACTGAGCAAGGGAAAAAGCAGGACGTGATCAGAGGATGACTCAGGCTGGTCTCTGCTGAGCTCTGTGGCTTGGACACTTGGCTGAAGACTCTGTTGTGAGCTGACATTTTTCGCTCTGATTAATCCTTTCCAGTGCCCGGGCTCAGCTGACTGGGCTGAGCCATTGGGAGCCATTGTTCAGCTCTGTGAACTTTATCTCTTTTCAGGGCTTAAATAGAAGACCCCTTCTCCCCCCACCTCATCCTTCTTGCTAAAAGCCTGTTTGTAAGAGCCATAATGAAACTCCAGGTGGCCTGGTGATTCCCAAGTAATCCCCTCAGGGATTTGAAGCACTTGGTTATGCCTCATGCATGGTAACAAGCCATGGATGTGATTTTCCTCCCTCTCTTTCCGCTGTGCTGGGTGATTTAATAAGTGCAGGGCATTAGATGCTAAAGGAGGACTAAAAAGAAGTTAAAGAATCAAAACAATCCCTTGGAACACACCAAACTCTGCAGTGTGTGTGCATGGCCAGGGTATCCAGCCCTTCCCCACTGAACATTCTATTGTCTCCTGAGCTGAAGGGAACAGCAGAGAACTCCAGAGCAAGTCCTAATCCCAGCTCCAAGAGCCAGCCACCCTCTCCAGGGCTACATCTGCTCCCAGTTGTCCTTCCCCTCTACCCCATGTGGAAACATCTCCCTGGTTGTGCTGCCAAGTCTGAGCATCTTGGGGGACAGTGAGAGTTGGGTCTGAAACATTTCACCTGGGCTTCCCTCTAGAGGAACCAGCAGGAGAGGAAGAGAGTGAAGGGATTTTTCAAGGCTGGAAAAAAAAGGGTCTTCAGTGTATTTGATGAGTTTCCAGAGGTCTGTTTGCCACAAGTGTAAAGGGCCAAGCCAAGCAGAAGGGACAGAAGCAGCTTGGAAGGGTGGCAGTGAGGTTATTGGGCTGGAGATGCTACAAGGCTGCTACCTGGACACTCCAGTAACTCCTTTCCTGACCTGTGCTCTGGCACCAGAACCTGTTCAGCTTTTGAGCAAAGGTGAGGAAGGTGATGGAGCCTTTTGCTAAAGCCTCCTGAGGTCAGTCACTGCATTGGCTGAGAGCCTACCCCAGTTTATTAAGTTACTTTGGATGCTTCCATGGGTTGGTGAGAATTGTTAATATCATCAGCTGAACAAAACCCTGAGAACTGAGTGCAACTAAATTGGGGCTTAACTACTAACTCTGGATTAAGGATAGAAAACAGGGCCTCCACTGCCCTGCACCCACAACTTGCCACCCGGAGCTGTCCCCCCTCGAGCACGTGGTGCTGGTCCCTGTCAGACTGAAGGGATTACACATCTAATTCCTGCAGCCACCCTCACCTTCCTCAGGGTGCGTTCCTGGGGAGCAGAGCATTGTCCTCCATTGGTTCCACCAGAAAGGAATTTCCATGGAGGAGCCACAAGGAATAAATCCCCAGCAAATTGCTGTGGGCAGGGGGAGGTCGGCAGCGAGGAGGAGAGAAGGACCTGGAGAGAGGCAAGGAAAAGGAGAAGGGGAAAAAAAAAGCATCTTTGGTGTGTGTGCACGTGGAACTCCTTGCCTAATTTTTGTTTGGCTCCCAGTCTGGGCCAGCAGCTGCCCTGGTGATGTATTAGAAAGGACTTATTGCTGCAATGCATCACGGAGCTCCACGGCCCCGATGACATGTTACCCTAATGCATCACCAGAGCTCTGCCCAGCAGGAACAGGAGTCCTGGAAACCAAACTGCTCCATAAATTTTAGCACAGTGCCCCCCCCCCTCCCCTCCCCTCCCCTCCTCCAAATTGTTGTGAAATTTCTTTTCTGCTCCTCTGTTCAAGATTTGAGCTCTGAAAAGCGTGGGCCAGAGCAGGCGCTCATCGAACGGGCCCCAACGGTTTCATAAGTCCCCTAAGTCATTAAAGGGTTTAATATAAGAGATTAACTATTGCTATTGTTGCTCAGCAAGAATAAATTATCTTTAAATGCTTTTTTATGCCCTCCTGGTAGTGAGTCAGGAGCTGGAGCTTGCAGGAGAGGAGGACCTTGGCTGTGGAGCTGAGGGAACACTGTTCCCCCCTGTGAAAATGCAGAGCTTTGAGCAGCAACGTTGCATCGTGGTGATCCTGCTCCTCCAAGCTCCAGAGGTCCATGGAGCTGGTCCTGGGGCCACATTTATATATGATTTGTGTGGCTTCAAGATAAGCCCTGGATGCTCAGCCTCTCTGGAAGTTAAGCCCTAAAAGCCCCCGGGTTTTAACTGCACATAATAATAATAATAATAATAATAATAATAATAATAATAATAATAAAAAATTGGGATGGATCCAGGAAAGTGAATGCAGGACCTCAGTGGTTGAAATCCAGAGTTGCAACCCTAAAAGTTCTGTGTTTGGCTCTGACTCACCCTAAAATCAGCCCAGGTGCCTCAGGGGTCCCTGCAGGTCTGCTGGGGATGAAGGACCCCAGGGTGATGTGAGCACCTCAAGTCAAGGGCATGTGAAGGTTTGTAGGACAGACCCTCTGGTGATAAAGTCAGGGATCACTTCTCCTTGTGCTTGTAATCTTAGAGAAAGAAAAAGAGGACTTTTCTGTTCAGGCAGCAGAACACATTGGTCGACAAACAAGAGTTAATCAAAAAGGGAAAAAAAAATAAAAGAAAAAGGAAAGAAAAGGGGAAAATAGGAAGAGAGCAAAAGGAGAAAACAGGAAGAGAGCAAAGGGATTTTGCCTGTATTTAGGTTATATGGCAAACGTGAGCAGACCCTTTGCACAAACCTGCTGGAAAATTCTGGGTGGCACCGTGGGGTGACCCTGAGGAGGTGCCAATGTGCTCCCACCGAGAGGGGAAACCACTGGAAGCTCCAGGAGGGAATTGCCAGCGGTTTCTCAGAGCAGCATTCCATGGTGTGGTATCAGCAAGTTGACTTTGCCTTGCAAGTGCCCCCCCAGCCTGGGCAGGGCAGTGCTGCTGCTGTCCCACAGTCACTTTGGATCCAAGATTAAGTGTCTTTTTATTCTGCTGAAATGGGTTTTAATTGAAGGCCCTGCTCTGCTTGAGGAGCACCAAACTAACGTGCTTTGGTGTTTTTCTTTCCCAAATCCTAAGGGAACGTGCCCCTGGACCAACATTAGACTGTTTTGTTTTGGGGGGTTTGGTCAAAAGATCCAGTGTGTGCTAATTCTGCCGGGCTCCCTCTCACTCAATCACTCATATTCAGTGCCCCCTAAAGAAACATTGCAGAAGCCAGAAAAGGGTAAGAAATTACCCAAACGAGCTGCCTGGGCCTCGCCCTCACATATCACATGCGGAATTGTTGCCACCTTGCTGGGAAAATCAGCCCCGTGTTGGCTTTGCTTATGGAGCAACAGAGGAGGTGCTGTGCTGCACAGGGGCAGGGCACAGCACCCTCCAAAACTGCTCCCCACCAAGGAGGTGCTTAAAAGAGGGAAAGGACCTTGCACAATTTTATTACCCGACCTTTTAAATCAAATTTTCCAGGGGTCCGTGCTGAGATGTGGTGGCCCCGCACGGAAAGGGAGCTCTGCACGTGCTGGATTTAAAGATAAAAAGTGGTTCTCGGCTAGAGAGAAACCCTCTGATTTTATGGCTTTGCAAACTCGGGTCTTCGCTGAATTGTGTTGAAGTTTTAATGCTGGAATGGGCTGAAGAAATAGTTTATTTTGTTGATAAATGCACCTTTGCAGCGATCCTTCTTTAGCAGAACGATCTTGATTTTTTCGTTTTTCAAAACTTTGTTTCAGAACACCAGCAGTAAAATAAAGGCTAAATCAGGGGAAGGAGAAAGGATTTTCTTTCTGAGTTCTGTTTCTATTTTCTATTTCACTAAGGAATCCAAAGTAATTTGCTTCAGTTCAACCCAAGTCATAATAATAACAACAACAACAAAAAAAATTTGTTCAGCCACTGAGGTGAAAAATCAGATTTTCATACAGATTTATGTGTGAAAAATATTTCTTCTGCCCCAGTGAGTGGAAGCTGATGATGGTGTACCTTTACCTGGGGGTGCATTCTTTGCAGAAGGCAAAGGTGAAGCCACCAGCCACCAGGTCAAGCACCAAACCTCATCTGCCTCCTGCTGCAGCCAGGTCAGGGTCCTTTGGAAGGTGATGGCAACAGGAATCCTGCTGGGAACAGGCCTCTTAAAGACAGATCTAAGTTTTGCTTCTAAGGCCATGACACGTTCATTTCCCTTGATTTACAAAGGACCATCACAGCAAGTACAACTCCTGCAGATAACAGGGGTTTTAAGCAATAGTAAAATCAGAATAATGAACCAAAAAACGATCAAAGCTCTGAATTTCAGCAATAAGAGGTGGTTCAAAGTGCTGGAGCATCAGGAGAGCCCTGGTGCCTGTGCCTCTGACCTCCTTCCTCACTGGGATTCACCTGTACCCCACCTCATCCTCTGGTTTTGGATAAATTAACTGAGGTTGTAAAAATAGCTGAGTCTCAGTTTGGAGCTTCTGCATTTTGAAAGTTGCACGGGCTACATGAGACTCAGATCACACACGAGAAAACATGATCCCACTGAGGCTGCACTTGCAGCCCCAAAGCAGCCCTTTAATTTTGAACAGAGCAGCAAAAGCTACATCATCCCACCGAGGCACTGCCCCTGCCATCCTGCTTTCATCAAATCTGGCTCTTTTTATGAGAGTTTGCTCTGCATCCCAGTATTTGGGAGACTGAGCTGCAATGAAAACAAAGCGCAGCGAGGTGATGAAGGCAGCACGTGGGGAAAGGAGTGAAAGCTCTCAGGGAGCCTCTGAGGCTCAGCAAGTGCAGTGACTTGCCCATCCTGTCACAGGTGATGCAGCAGCACAGCCAAAAATCACAGGCCCGAGGTCTCCTGAGCTTTCCCTCCCTGTCCAACCGCTGCCCTTGGGATTTTCATCCGTGGCTTCTTCCCCGGAGCCTCTGTGGCCAAAGCCTGTTACGTCACCAGAGCCAGAAAAAAACCCCCAACCCTTTCAGCTCCCCAGCCTTCTGCAGCCCAATTTATGTCCAATTTGCAGACTTTCAACATAGCAGCCTCACAGTTCATAAAATCAAACTCAGCCAGGGCTAAGTCTCTGGGTAATGGATTTAGGATCACTCGAGGTGTTACTGGCAGTTCATGATGGGTAACTTTCTTGTTAACTAAAGTCCCTTTTGCTAAATGAGTTCCAGGTTTAACTCCCCCCAGCCCCAGCTTTCACTCTCCCTCTTTTCCCCCTTTTTTTTCCCTTTTCCCCCCCTTTCTGGCAGTTGTGGATGGGAAGGGAGGGGGAGAGGAGGTGGCACGGGACTTTTTATTAGGCTGCGCGTGGAGGGCTTTTCATGGCCAGGGCTACGGGGAGCAGAGACAGAGGGAGGGGGGAAAAAAAGGTGGGATAAGTTAGTCTTTGTGTAAGGGGAAGGTGCTGAAAGGAAGGCTGTGTGCTGGGGCCGGGGGATCAGCCCTCTGGCTCCGCTTGTCTACACAGGGGCCGTGGAGCCAGCGCAGACGGGGCCCTTGGGTTTCCGCAGGTAACGGGCGCTCTGTGGGGAACGGGGCCAAGGAGAGCAAACCACAGCCTGGACGGGGCAGGGGAACTCAGCCCCTCCTGGGCGGGGGTCCCTGGGCTGGCAGAGCCGCCAACGAGCCCGTGCTTGGAGCAGGGGGAGGGATGGAGCAGGG
>NW_020897746.1:10283100-10347876 GCF_003984885.1 Neopelma chrysocephalum | reverse complement strand
GCGTTTCCAAGTGCTACTGAGCTGGGGGTCAGCCTTGGCAGCACCCAGAGCAGGCATTTGGGGAGATTTCTGGGGCTTTAAATTGTCTAAAAACCACCTACCTGGTTTGCAGGCTTGGAGGGAACACTATCAAAAACTTCTCCCCCTTGGACAGCAGTTCTGACCAGAATAAGAAATGTGACCGTCCTGTTTGGTTTGGTTTGGTTTGATTTGATTTGGTTTGGTTTTGTTTTGAACCAAAGCATCTGCTTTGTCATTGCTTTCCAGGCCACTTCTGCTTTCAAACATTTACCTTTCTAGTGTTTTCTGTGTCTCCTTCCACCGTCCTGCACCTTGGCCCAGAGGACAGGGCTTGGCTCCCTCAGGCTCCCTCCAATGCAGAAGGATCAAAAGTGAAGAGGATTGTCCAAACTAAGGGGTTCTCAATGGTTTAATCACATTTTCCTGAGCTCCAGCCTTTTTGCAGGAGCTGTTTGCAGTGAGGTTCCTCATTCAGGAGACACCCAAAATGAAGCAATAGTTCAAAAGCATAAAAAATGCCCCATTTCATCATAATATGAACAATTTGGTGCTGTTTTCTGGTCTAAAGCAGCATTTTGGTTTGAATCTGAACTGGTGTCAAACACCATCAGTGACTGCAGGGCCCCCAAAGATCATGACAAGGACAGACTTGCTGGTGCTGTGCAGAGAAAGGAGCTTGCAGGATGAGTTTAGCAACCACAGCCCTGCTGATGGGTGTGTTTTACATTCTGGCTACAATAAAATCAGCCCAGTAATGATTTATTATTGATATCAAATAAAATCCCACTTGATAATGTAGATTTGTTACCTCCAGGAGAATATTTTCTTTCCTTTCTGTAGTGGCCCAGCCAACATTTTATAATCACAACCTGGGAGAAGCCTGAAACTATAAATGGAACATTACAGTGATCCAAGTGGAGGACTCTCTTCCACTCCATTTCATCACTATTTGTTTGGAGTAACTTATATTGTCATCTGAGCCCTTTTTCCTCTTGGAAGGGTGCAGTTGCTGGCTGTGGCTCTGCCAGCTGCCTGCCTGAGCTCACAGAGCACAATCCCTCCTGCCCAGCCATGGATTGGCTTTCAAACCAAACAAATAATTTCATTTAAAAGACAGAAAGAAGAAGAATATGTCAGCCTTCCACCCCAGCTCCCCACAGCTCTGTTTTCTCTGGTTTTGGGACAAATGTGTCACGTTCTCTGCCCAAGCAACTCTGGTGAAAACAATGGATGATATCTACTAAAAAGCTACATTTTTTAAAAATAAAGTGGTTTTTTTTTTTTTTTTTTTTTGTAGACCAACTCATGAATATTGATTTCAATCTGCCATTATTTCAGTCACAATGTCGTGATTGAGTTTCATGATTTCGTGATTGAATTTCTTGATTTTGTGATTGAATTTCACTGATTTTTCAATCGTGGTTCTGTACTTCTGGGGAACAGTGACAAACAGGCTCCTGCTAATGATATGGCAAGGGTGATTAATTGGAATTAATTCTGATGAAGGTGGTAGAAATTCCCAGGCTGGATCAGAACAACACCCACCTTCCCAGGGTCGTGTATAGAGGAACCATCCCTGAGGATGCTGGAGAGAAAGCACAGACAGAGATGAGGGCAGCAAGATCCTCCAGATCCTGCCCAGGCAGAGACAGACAGTGCAGAATATGAGGATTTAACCCCTGGAATGCCCAAATATGTGTCTGTGCACATGTGGAGGAGTTAAGAAGTCTCATTGCTCCCAAGAACAAAGCTGACCCTGATAGTGAGTTGTCGGTTCTGGTTTTCCCAATCCATCCCTGATTGCAGCAAAATTCCAGGTATGTAAATCTAATCTTCAGGTTTCAGTTTTGCCCGTTTCTCTCTCACTTTGAAAACCTGTAAATAGCTAATTTGAGGCAGGATAGAGACCTTTTGAATGCTGAAGCAATGCTCAAATGAAAACACGGTTTGGTGTCCTGCGAGTATCAGTGTCCATTGACTGAGGGCTGATCTTACAAAAAATAACACTGTTTGAGTTACTGCCTTTGAATGTTAACTCCTGTTAACTGGGAGGCATGTTGGCTGCTTTTTAAATAACTTAATTGCTTTCCAAAACATTTGTGGTGAGAAGGAAACTCCAAAAGTGAGGGGACAAAGCTCTATTCATGTTAATGGTGGGGAGCAGTGTCACAGAGCACTGAACAGCACCAGGCCTGGGCTGGGGGGCACTGAAGGACTAAAAGTTGTGGGGATTTAGTCCAGGATCCTTTTGGCTTCTCTATCCCAATCTTATCTTCTTCAATTTCCAGTTTATACAACTATAAAACATGTCAAACCATCCTCATTCTCCAAACAAATTCAGCTTTCTCAGACTGGCCAGAAATTCTGGGCTGTGTTTTCTCATTCACACAATGAACATTTTCAATTATTAGATGATTTCTATGATTGATACCAGAAAATGACATCCAATCTAAACATTATATTTGTAGATGGAATTGCACAGGGATTTTGGAATCACTATAATTGGACACCTCCCTGGGCAGCCCCTGCCAAGGCCTGACCACCCTTTCCATGGAGAAATTCCTCCTGATGTCCAAGCTGACCATGCCTTATGCCCCTTTTTTCCAGTGAAAGCCTCCAGATAATCTCTCCACGTGTCCCTACCCCAGCCCTGAGGAGCTCCCTGATGTCCTTTCCCATGGGAACCCCCTGAATCCACTTCCAGGACAGGTGGGATGGGATTGGCACCCAGCAAACACACTCATTTTCAGCAACTTGAACAGCCAGGAAAGAATCCTGACAAAACAAATGGCTCCCCATAAACATGTCTGAGGAAATTAAGATGCTACAACTGATCTGCTTTAATAAAATTACTCAGTGGGCTCAGGTTCCAAGGTTGGTCCCTGTATTTTCTGCATCACGCCATGCAATTAATCCTTCCTAAAATAAACACACTGATTAAAATTCCATTATCCTGACAGTTCACAATAAACCATGGGACCAATGATCCCCTTTCTTTTTAACCTTGTAAGCCATTATAATTAATTCTGGATTTATGTCATTTGCTGGTAAATGTTACGATCACCTTCCCAACTACTTAAACAATTCCAAACAGTTGCACTCCTCAAACATGTAAACAATGGACAATAATTGAACTATTTAACCTGATCCACATTTCGTGAAGTTTCCTTTATACACAAAGCTCAGCATTGACTTGCTGGGGTCTCATTTGTTTGCATTTTTTTTTTAAAGTCTCTAATTAAGTGCTCATTAAAAATAAAATAATAACACTTTGGAAAAAGACAGGGAAGTGTCTGAATTTGCCTTCATGATTGGTTTGGTCTCATATTTAATGTGTCGGTGAAGAGAGACCTGCTGAAGAACATTCTTTTATATTATTATTGCAAACATGCTAAAAAAAAAAAGCCAATATTTTTCTTACCAAGTTTTCTGCAGTTCCCTTTTGCCCAAAGTCAACCTTCCTCAGCCTGCCCTGTGTTTTAGGATGACAACCACTCTGCTCATAAAAACACAGGAAATCACAACCATTTTGCTCAGTGGAATCACTTATTGCTCAAATGCCTCTAGTTTTTACAGCAAACAGAGTATGGTAAAGAAACCAATCTTAAAGGCAAGTTATTCCAGTTAAAATCACAGGGCTGAGGGGCTGCAAGGTTGTCCTTGCCCCAGCATGTGGCCAAAACAAGAAGAGATGAAGTTCCATCTACTCTAGAAATCACCAGCCAGCTTGGAGGGCGTGGATTTACTAAACCAGCCACTCCTTTGCCTGCATTTTGTGGGCATTTTTTCTTCTCTAGATTATAATTTCCCAAAAAGAAACCAAATAAAAAAAAGAATGAGGTGATACAATGTTATTAAAATTGCCACTTAAATGAATTTGTCTTGGTTTTGGAAAAGAGCATCGAAATTTCAGCTCCTCCAAACCCGTGATGGCAAACAGAGAAATGCAATCTCCAAATTTTTTAGAAGGTGGAAAATCCATTTGCTAACCAGCCCTACTTACAACTGGCTAGATGGGTTAGTTATCCAAACTAACACTGACCTTCAAAAATGTTTGGGTTGATGTCAGTGTTTGGGCTGAGGTTTGGCTTGGCCAGTTCTTTTTCCATAGCAGTGCACCCGTCCCTAGAAGAGATGCAGCTCTGAGGTGGAATAAAGAGAGGAATTCGAAGCACACATAGGCCAAACTGAGCTGTTATTTAATAGAAATAATAAAGAAAAGCATTTAGCTCATCTTTATCTGGCCAGTGGCACATGAAGCCTGTGAACAGCAGCTGATCCCATTACGGGCCCATCAGCCCTAATAGCAACGACTGACGAAAGGGAGGAAAGAAAACAGATTTATTGAACAGCTAAACCGTGTTTACATTGATAAATGAGCTTCCTAGAGATCCCAAAGTTCATTTCAAACCCCCTTTTTTTAGCAGCTCTTCAACCAGCCAGCTGCAGAGCCCTCCTGGGACGCCCCAGTGCCACCGGCACGAACCTTCCTTCTCGGGTTCTGCCCAGGGCTCCCGAGCGCTGCCCAGGTGCTGAGATTTAAGGATGTGCTGTTCCTCCCCTCAGCTGCACAGGATGGACTGTGGCCCTCACTGTCAGCACCCTGGGAACAGGAGAAGGCTGTCTTTGTGCAGGCTCCAGCCCGGGGCCGGGGCCATCTCATTCTGGTTCGAATTAACAGCGGCGGCGATTTCCGCTGCCGGGGCTTTGTAGAAAGCCCTCTATGTTCTTGCAGGCGCCATGGGAGGCTGCAGGAACATGCAAATTGCGTTGTCTCGGTTTGCTCCCGTGGTTTTTGCTTTCCAAGGAG
Source organism: Neopelma chrysocephalum (assembly GCF_003984885.1). Classification (NCBI taxonomy): domain Eukaryota; kingdom Metazoa; phylum Chordata; class Aves; order Passeriformes; family Pipridae; genus Neopelma; species Neopelma chrysocephalum. Next base: position 10,343,045 of record NW_020897746.1, on the reverse strand, counting down.
GGCTGGGAAGGGAAGGGATGGGGGGTTTGGTCATTGGCAGCCAAAGGCGAGGAGAGGAAGGGCGGAAAATGGGGGTTCGAGGTGAAGCGTGAGCTCTGCACGAGGCAGGTCATGGTGTGGGCTGACCCACGGGCTGCAAAAGTTCTGCCTGCCAGAACAGGATGAAATGGTTGAGAGTGTTCATGAGCACAGCCCCAGAAACCAGGCAGCATGAGGGTAAAATAAGAGAATCCTGGAATGGTTTGGGTTGGAAAGGACCTCAAAGTTCATCCCATTCCGCCCCCTGCCACGGGCAGAGACACCTTCCACTAGCCCAGGTTGCTCCAAGCCCTGTCCAACATGGCCTTGGACACTTCCAGGGATCCAGGGACAGCCACAGCTTCTCTGGGCAGAGAGAATTTCTTCCTAACATCTAATCTGACCTCTGAAATCACAGATATTCTGACTTGGAAGGGCCACACAAGGATCTTCAAGTCCAACCCATCCAAGGATTGAACCCCCAACCCTGGCATTATCAGCAGCAGGCTCTGACCAGCTGAGCTCATCCCAGGGCCAATACCCCAGGGAGTGTTAGAAAATACACAGGCCAGGGTACAAAACCCCATTACACCCAGACAAGGAGCTGCAACAAGTATCAGATCACAACACAGATGGGATTTTAATTTTAATCCAATACAGAGTGTTTAGAAAAATAGTTCCCAGAGGCTGGGCTGGTCCTGGCAGTGCCAGGTACCCCCAGCTCCCGAGGAGGGCACAGACCCAGTGGCAGTGGCTGGAAATGAGTCCTGAATTCCTTCAGCTGCCTTTCCCTGCACTCACAACAACCTCACAGACAATACACATGGCACTGTGCAAACACACAGGGGTGATTAATCCTTGCTGGGGATTAATTCCATGTTTACTCCAACACATGGCTCAATAATTACATGGAAGTTTTTCCCATCCTTTGCTGGATTTTATTCCTTTCTGCTGAGCTGCAGATACATCCTGAGGTATGGACCAACGCCAGGGGCAAAGCTGCCCAGGGAAGCTGTGGATGCTCATCCCTGGAAGTGTCCAAGGCCAGGTTGGATGGGGCTTGGAGCAACCTGGGCTAGTGGAAGTGTCCCTGCCCATGGCAGGGGGTGGGATTGGAAGAGCTTTATGGCCCCTCCCAACCAAACCAGCCTGTGATTCCATGAGAGCTGCACTCCCAAGGCCATGCCCTGATCCTGGCCACAGAAATCCTGTCCCAAGTCTGGATCGGGCTCATGGGCTGCACCAACCTCGTGGTGGCTGAGAAAGTACAAAAAGTCCTGTGCATACATATATATATATATATTTTTTTTATATATATATATATATATTTGGGAGGAAACCAGCTCCCCCAGGGCAAGGCTATTGTACCCAAATGGTGCCCACAGGCCGGGAATAGCCGGGTGTTTTTGCAGGAGCAGACAGCAGAGCTGACCTGTTGACGTTGTGCTTTAAACAGCAGGATTCAAAATCAACACAAGGGTGGTGAAAACACCTCTGTAGATTTATTTGTTTCCCTGCATTAAACCCAACTTGCCCTTTCTTCCCAATAACCCAACAAACAAACAAACCAGAAATGGGGGAGAGTTGCCAACGTGTTGCAGTCTGTCCTTGCACATTTATTCCTGTTCTCTCAACGTGGTTTTGTGATTAAATACCAGAGGCAAGTTTTTGCATTTTTAGGTGAATTACAAGATATGTGGAATTTGGAGAGTTATAGCAGGAGATATATTTAAATTTGTGCTTTGCATGTAGCCATTTGTTAATGAAGTATTTAAAAGAAAGGAACATTAAATATTTTGCTATTTATCTTTGATGTGACTTGATAAATCTTTTTCTGCACTCCAGACTCTTTGGCCACTGTAAACAGTTTTCTCAGTGTCCCTTTTAGTTCTCCCATCATTGCAGAGAAAGTTTAGTTCTGTTTTTTTCACAAGGTTTTATCTGTTTTATTCTTATGGGAAGAGCCATCCAAGACCTCAGTGCTCTCAGACCCTCACAGGAATAAAGCTGACAGCGTTTTATCATGACTGTTCTGGTGCTGGGGTTCATGTCAAATTAATCCACATAATTTAAACCAACTCCAACTTAATCCACACCAACATATCATAAGGCAAAAAATCCTGGGGTGGTTTTATTTTCTTTGCACGGGGGACAATTTACTGTGCAAAATTCTCGATTTTTTTCTTTTAAATTTGTCTTTCTGTTTCCTTGAGCCCTTCAAATTACCACAAATCATTTCCTTTCAATTGTGAAGGCTGTTCCTGTTGTGCCTATAATTATTATCTTCCCTTCTGGCCACCACATCACTTGGTGAGGGCACCCTTGGATGGACTGGTCCCTTCTGGGTACAATTCCCTCCATCCAGCCCTGAAGGTGATGCCCACTTTAATTTATCCCACAGGCATAAATCACCAGACTAATCACAAGTAATTTTATCATCCTTACAACACATTTCATTCTCCCCAGTCCCTTCCAACGACAAAAACTATTTCAAGTTTATGTCTGAGGCACCTTACAGGATATTTGGGAATATTCTGAATATTCAGGCTTCCTTTTTTAGCTCCTCTGGTGCAAAGCCCATTGGATTTATATTTAGTCTGTGTTTCTGTCCCTATTTTATAAACACAGGAATTCTGAGACAAAATAATAATAGTGTGAAAATGGACCAACCGCAGTGATGGCAAATACATGGATCGGCTTTTTAGTTTATAGTTACACAGAAAATGTTTTGCTGAAGCGGTGGGTCCCTAATGTAAGATTCACTTTTAATTACCCAGTACACTCATATCTGAGTCAAAAAAAATAAACACAGAGCAGAGATAGGGAGAAGGATACGAAAGGCAGTGGTCATGAAATCATTGACTGGAAAACCGAAATGATGTATTTTCTTAATTTAACTGAGGCAGCACAGCCACGGCTTTTCGTTGCCAGGGTGGTCATTTGGGGCTTTGAGCTTTTATCTTCCCAGAGAATATTTCATGCCCTTAAATCTGTGTGGTTTATTTGTCTAACTCTGCTGAATTTCTGACTGCAGCAGCAAACGCTATTTACTGTTTTAAAAAAAAAAAAAAAAGGCTTGTCAAAATTATTAGATATCAGACCAGTGCCTCAAATATAAGAAATCAAAAATATTTTCTTTTCCCCGTCTGGTAAATAATAAATATTTTAGATTTCATCCTCTCGCTGTTCATTTCACTTCCCAATTGGAGGCATTGCTGCTGTATTGGTAAAGAGTCACTATAGGAAAGGACTAGATGTTAAATTACATTTTCAGCTATCTTGACATGCCGTACTTGGCACGGCTTTCCAGGGGAACAAGACAGTCTGTATATTTCTGAGAAATTAAAACCATATGGCAACACCTTAAAAAAAAAAAAAAAGAAAAAAAAAGAGAAAAAGAAAAAGCCCTTTTCTAGAAGCATCCTTGGAGTTTTCAAAATGGATGTGAATTAAATATAGTCCTATTTATTTAGAAAGGATCTGTTCGGATTAGCCAGAGACCCCTCACTCCTGCTCCAAGAATTAAACTGCCAATGTGCTGCTGCTCCAAAGTCACAACGGGACAGAACCTCATGATTGCTTTTCTATTAATAGACTCCTCGTCTCTAAGCTGAATAATGTGTTTAATTTTGGCTAAACTGGGCTCTGGTGCAGACTATTAAATTGATTAGGGGATGAGAGCTGTCCTCTGCCAGCCCAGATAATTGATGTAATAATATTGTCCCTGGAAGGAGACTCCACTCTGCAGTGTCATTTGAAAGGCTCCAGAAGGTTTTATAGGAGGTTAAAAAGTGACAGATCTCGCCTGGAGCTCTGCAAACCAGCCCTGAGCTGGGGTTGGGGTTCCCTGGGTGTGCTGGGGAGGCAGGAGGGGCTCACAGCCCCCCCCCAGGCACAAAGATCCCTCCAAAAAGTCATTTTTGGGACCCAGGACAGAGAGGTGGAGCCCAAATGGGCTCACAGACCTCACCAAGGCGTGCAAATGTCCCTTCCAGACATCCCATCCTGTTCCTTAGTAAATTCATCAGAGATTGTTCACTATTAAATGCAGAGAGCCCCTAATTCCTGCAGGGCCCTGAGCAGGAGCTGGGTCACAGCTCCACCTCCTCCCCACGTGCCACAGCTGGAAAAAGGTGCTGGAAAAAAAAAATTCCCCCTTGTCCTGACTTATCTGGTGACATTACAAGCTTTGACAAGAAGGGAAGTCTCCTCCAACCCCTCCCCAGCCCAATATGTGGTCAAATCTATGACTTCAGCGGAAAGCATTTGATTAGATGGATGTAGGGACATAAAACCCCTCAATTGCACAGAGATATTTCGATATAGGAAACATATTTTTCAATTTTGTGTTTTATGTCAGGGAGGAAGCACGTTAAAAACTTTTCAGCAACATAATACCCTAAAAAGCAAAGCCCTCAATTTTCCCCTTGCCTCTGCTCCTGCAGACTTCTTGTATATTTGCACATTTGGATATGATGACAATTAGTTCTGTGCTGTGGGACTGGATTGATTTCCCTCTCTGGGTCTGGTCCAGCTAAAACCTTACAGGTTCAAATACAGAAGCCTCTGGTTTAATGAACTCCAGAAAGTGTAAAATACTGAGGCCCTGCAGTTACACGATCACCCTTCCGAACAGGAGCACTAATATCTAACAAGGCCAGCTACTGTTCTACCCCTTAGAAGAAGCTCATAAAAAAGTAGGTTTAATTTGTCTGGGAAAAATAGACTTGAAAAAAAAAAAAAAAAAAGAAAAAAAGTGGTGGTGTAAGTTCCCTGGTGGAAAAACATGCCTTCTATTATGGAGCCTTCCCACCAAAACGTCTTGGAAATTAGGCAAAGTTAACATGCCCAGTTGGAGCCGAGCCAGGAAATGAACAGTGGATGTTCTCTTGTAAAAACCCTGAAAGCTGCGAGTAACCCATAAACAGTTTGCAGAGTGAGTCAAAATGGGCCATTTTATGTTCCCTAATGGAAATACAGCTTATTTGTACATGGATTCAAAGTAACAATGTGATGTCATCAAATGATTTAAGGTCAGAAGCATAGCAAGAGTCAATATACAGTTGGTGGATGGAAACATCCTATTCTTACCAAGGTATTTTGGAGGAACCACCAGCACTGGGGTTTGTCTTGGCCCTCTGGAGCTGGTACAGGAAAACCTCAGCAGCTCTATTCCTGGAATTGCAAGGTGGGAAGTTTACTGTTACCATCAGTCTAAGGAGGGATTTCAGGAATATTAGTAAAGTTTGCTTTTGGTTCAGAAAACAGAGACGTTTCCTACAGAAAAGCTCCCCTTTGGGGGGTGTGGCTGAATAAGGGATGTGGGCTCAGTGTCATCCCCAGGATTCTCCCAGGGCTCCAATGCACAGATTTGCTGCAGAGGAAGAGCACACCTGGAAAAATGTCCCTGCAGGACCAAGATTCCTCCCAGGTAAAGGGAGCTGGGATGCCCCTCAACCTTTGACTTCCAGCCAGAGGTCCCTTCCTTGCCTTCTGAAACGGGAGATTTGATCCCTCCTTTCCCAATATGATTTTAATTTGTAAAGTGGTTTTGAGCCTGGGGTAGAAGAATTGAAGGCTGGAGTGCTGTCCAGCACTGATACAGAGCTTTCCCAAAGATTTAGAACCGGATGAGCCAGGAACAGCCTTTCCATGTTTCTTCCAAAGGCAGAAGGGAGCAGTGGAAGGTTTAAATGAGGGTCTTGTAAATAGGTAAAGAGGAACATTTTGGCCCAGGTAACATAAATTCCACAGATTCCTGAGAGCAGCAAAAGCTTGTTCCTCAGCAGACAGGCTGAACATCCCCAAAGCTCGAGTTTCACTAAATAATCCTTTCTTTCCCCCCTGAAACTGTCTCAATGAAAGAACATTTCCTTCATGGCTGCTTGAAGAGAAGTCTGGCAGTGACTTTTGAGTCCTTTCTGTTATTTATGTCATTTTGTTCATTACTGTCATTACTATTACAAAGCATCCACATCATTTTGATAAGTGATGTCTTGCCCTGCACTCAGTTCTAGGCATTCCTTTAGAAACTGAATAAAAACTGATCTAACCCAATTTCTAATGAAAAAAACCAATTCAGAATTAATCTCTAACTAGGGATGAGTTCAGGAACCTAAACTGGTGCTAGAACTACAGGTCTTGGGCTCAGTAGGAATATTTAAAGCCTCATCAGAAATGGTCCAGCTGACAAGACGGGATAAATGGAGAATATCATTAATAATAACATTAATAACAACATTCAGGATACATACAGGGAGCACAGAGCTCACCCAGGTGTCTCTCCAGGCCATCCCATAGCTCTGTACAGACCCAGCTGGATTCCTTTCCAGATGTTTTCCTACAGGGTTTGTGGAAGGGGCAGGTTGATTGTGATTCTCACAGGAATAAGAGGCACAGAAACATGACATGAGGTTACATGAGCAAAGCACAGAAAACAGATTTTTATTCCCTGACTTCCAACTCACAGGTCTTTTCCTATTCCATGAATTATGGTCCATTTTTTTCTAAGAGTATTTCTGAAATGAGATGAGAGCTCGTGCTCTGAAAAAGATGGGAAAAGTCAGCATTTTACTGAGAAATTTTTAGGAAATATTAACACTCGTTTCTTAAAAAATTAAAGCTGTGATTTTCAGTTTCTTCATCTTGTAGGAAACCTCTAAATCAGGTCCACCTATTAATATTTGCAAGCACCCATTTGTCTTCAATCTTGGTAGGAGGTGAGCTGCACATTCAGTGGAACAAGTCACTATTTGATCCCCTTCTGTATTTCATGGCAGCTGCCAATTAGAAGGTGGGAGAGAGGCAGGGATAGGCCAGGACCATACGGTGGACTCAGAAAGCAGATAATTTAGGAATGACATTTATTTGTATAAAAAATAGTGCCTTCTCTTACCTACCTGTCAGCCATGGCCCTCGCACAAATCTTGCCCACAGTCGCAAGAAAAGCAAATTGGAATAAAATGAGATGCCAAGAACAGCACTTGCTGGTTGGGAACATTACTGTTTTATTATAGGAAAATACCTGTATCACACTCATAAAGAAACTATTAAAAATGTAGGTAGGCTCCCCTTTCTACCTCCTTCCACAGCCCCACACCTACACACACAAAACCTCCCTTTCTTCCCAGCCCCAATTTCAGGCAATTCCTCTCCGGGGGTTGGGTCTCACTGAGCACCAGGGAAGTCACAGACAAAGCAGGGAATAAGGAGGAGGAATCTCCCTGTTTCCACCAGAAAATTTCAGCCCAAAAAGGTGCAGTTTGGGATGCAGCGAGGAATTAATTCCCAAAGGAAAAAGCTGCAGTTCCTGCAGACCCGACCCCAGAGCAGCACAGGGAGACTCGTGTCCCTCGGATCCCTCCCACGGGCAGAGGTGATTTTGGGAGATTTCATTAGACACAGATATTGCTGGGAAGAGGAGCTGAGGAGGAGGAGGATGAACAAACCCTTCCTGCTCAGCCTCCCTGAGCCGCCCGGGGCTGGAGCTGAGCAGGACCCACTAAATAAAGCCAGGGATTTAAATGCTGTTTTCCTGCGAGTTGACTGAAACCAAATATACTTGATAACAGGGCTGAGTCCTGGCGGGAGCCCAGCCAAGGCTTTCACACATTTCCTCAGGTAGGAAACTGCTGTGCAACATTTCAAAGCCCTGTCCCTCCCAGTTTGCATAAAAGAGCTCTTCAGTGGCTCCCAAGGCTGTGGTTTCTGAGTCTCCCAGGCTGGACACGCTGCTGGTTCCCCGCAGGACACGGTGTGTGGAGTCTCTCAGGAATGTGTTTTCCCTGGTTTACAGATCCATACCCCCACCCTGTGGCATGACCTGAAGCCCACAGAGCTCCGAGTTCCATCCAGGCTCCCAGCCTTCCTCCTGGGACACCCTCCTGCCTCCAGGCTTGGAAAAAAGAAAGGAGCAGGATGGGTGAGAGGGGTGACATGGAGGAAAGGGAACGTGATCCCAAACTGCTTCACAGCAGCCCTGAGGACAGCGGAGCACAGAGCTCCATGCACAGCAAAAAATTGAAATTAAATTCGCTCTATCAAGAAAGATCCTCTGGCTTTTCCATCCGAAGGGACAGAGGAATTTAACACCTGGAATTCAGCCAAAGGCTGAAAGATCTTATGACTTAAATGTCTGCTCTAGACTGTCTCATTTCACTGCAACATTTTCATTTCCAATCAGAACATACACGAGCTCAAATTGCTCTGTCTGGGACTTTCATGGAGGGGGAGCACAGCAGTTCTTGGGAACTATTATGTCTTCAGACAACCCCGGGTTCTCCACACCCAGAGCCCCAATTTCTGTTATGCCACTGTAAATCTAGAGGAACTCCAGTGATTCCACTGGACTTGGGCTCGTGGAAAGCCAAGGTAAATACAAAGAGTTGTCAAAGGAGTTATATCACATTGGCACTGGTGCAGCTGAAAGCTTAATTTGCCCTATTTTTTAATAATATGGTGTCTTAGATCATTAGGATTGAGGTCCTGCAAGACATTCATGAGTAACTTTCTTGGTGTGAGCAGCTCCTGTGTGAGGAATGGTCCCACAGCAGATGTTGGGACTGCAGCTGAAGCCACCCTGAGTGACACAGGGGAAGCTCTGGCTCACTGTGCTCAGGCAGAAGAATGTCTGCTGGATTGGGCCCTTCTGATAACGTGCCCAGGAGCTGATAAAAGTGACAGCTGAGAGACCCTGAAACAGGTTTCTGGTGAAATCTGTGGAGGAGAAAATCTTGGGTTGGCAGGGCCTGTAAAAGATGTGAAAATCAAACTGTGGCAGTCTCAGAGTCAGGTGAGAGATCAAACTTTGGGCTCCTCTGAACTATTTGGCATTAAAATCACATGTAAGCCAGGAAGGAAGTTACAATTCAGAAAGAAATCCATCATGTTCCATCAGATAATCCTGGTGCTCATCCCTCGGTGCTCCCTGGGAAGCAGCAAGGAAGGCAATCCCTGTCTCAGGCTCCAGCAGAGCACACACCCTTCCCAGCCAGCTGTGCCACACTCATCCCACACTGGTATTCCAGGGAAATAAAGGACATTTCACCCAGCCTAAAGAGTGAGCTGCCAGCTCCAGAGCCCTGGGAATGTGGGAGCAAAGGGAGAGCAGCCAAAGGAGGAGTTGGAAGGGCAGATCCCGGTCCCACTGAACTCAGTGGCAACATTCACAGACCTCAGAGTTGTTATGGTTTTGCCCCAAATTAGGTTCCAGTGACAATTTTGCACTGCAGGAGAGGTTTAGGTTGGATACTGGGAGAAGGTTCTTTCCCCCAGAGGGTGGTTGGGCATTTAAAAGGCTCCCCAGGGAATGGTCACAGCCCCAAGGCTGCCAGAGCTCCAGGGACAGGGTGGGATTGTTGGGGTGTCTGTGCAGGGCCAGGAGTTGGACTGGATGATCCCTGTGGGTCCCTTCCAACCCAGCATATTCCATGATTCCATGATTCTATAAACTGAGGTGAAACGTTGCATTCAGCTCCTGCCAGGTGAACCATTCCTGGGGGTCTCGGAACGAGGAACAGATCTTACTGGGGAGTTGTTTCCAATGAAAAGGTGTTCCAATACACCTTTAAAAAGTACATTCCAGGGAAAACACAAGGAAATTTAAGTTTGGGAATGGCTATGCAGCCATTTCCCCCTCCCCCATAAAACAACACCTCGATATTTCGTTTTAAAGGGCCCTTTCTCCGGCTTTTTTCGCAACAAATTTAACCTCGCTTGTAGCTGTAAATAAAAAAAAAGGGACAAAATCAATTCACCACGGGTTTGTTACGAAGTGGTGAGGAAGGTAACGCACCCCATTGGTTGTAAATTGATTTCTGCAGGCCCGAGGAGCAGGAAGGAGAGTTCCTTGCCCCCGTGTCCCAGGGCAGTTCCCCGCGGGTGGGAGGCGCAGGGACACGGGGCAGCCCCGGGGTGCAAACGTGCAGCACAGAACCTGCACTGCCACGAGCTGCAGAGATGTTTTCCTTGGCCAAGGGAACTGCACGAAAGAAATTATTCTGCAGCCAGTCTGACAGAGCTGGGCACGGGGTACAGAGCACTGGACAACTTCCCAGTGGCCCCTTGCCCGGAATTTGTTCCGAGTGCTGGGAGCCGAGCGGGGTTTGCAGGGGGCAGATGTGGAGCCTGGGGATTAATCCCCAATTCGGGTTTATCTCGTCATGTCACAAAAGCACAATGTGTTACTCCAGCAAATCTCACTTATCAGAACTCAACGTGACTCCTACCAGGGCTGGAGAGCTCAGATATCTCCATCTCTGCGTGTTTTAAGGTCAGACCTTGTGTCTTATCACACGTTTCCCAGCCGTGCAGAAACACTCTCAGGTAACTCTATCGAAGCCATGTGTGCAGGTCTCTCCAAAATCATGGTCAGTGTGAACCTCCTGGCAATGGCAGTCGTTTAATGAAGGGTGAAAAAAACAGACAATGTGGCTTTTGCCATCAAATACTTTTCCGTTTTGAATAGAAAAAAATAAATCCCCGTAGCTTTTGCTTCTAGTCATTAAAAGTCAGATTAAAAATAGCATTTTGGTGCCTAATACCTATTGAATTCAAGGGTGTCCAATGAAACAAACCAGCAAGATGAACTTATGTTTTGCTTTCAAAAGTAAGATTGTGTATGATCAAGTAAGTAAATATTATGTTTTCTTGTGTCCTATTTGTACCTTTCCTGCTCTCCTTAGGAAAGCATCTGATTTGGTGTCCCTGCAAAATCTTTAACACATTTAATGTTTGTAAGCAAGGAAGACGTGGTGGGAGCTTTAAAAGCCTCCCTGTCCTGCAAAGGAGTTGATGTGATTTCACTGAACCCACATTAGTGGCTTTTGAACAAGAGCAGAGCAAGAAAACCTCAACAGGTTCTGAATTCCTGGAGAACCTGTTGGCTGAGAAAGACACTGATTTTTATACTGAGAAGGCAGCCTGGGACCTCTCTCTTTCCCTGAGCTATTCTACACATTTACTGAGGAGGAAAGTGCTCTCATATGGGAGAAATCACTTCCAGAAGCTGTTCCTGCACCAGGTCACACAGTAGCTGCTGGGAAGGACAAATCCAGATGAGAGCAATGCCTGGTGGCAGCTCCACAGCTGCACTGCTGACTAAGATTTTCCTCCTGCCTGAAAAGCAAACGTTTTAAAACACCCAAATCCCACATTTTACACAAGAAAGTCGGAAATTTACTCCTTTCAAAGCTTCACTCCTTTCAAGAACTAACGCAGCACAAGTTCATCAAATGTGATAAGGGAAATCCCACATTATTAAAAGTGAGAGGGAGGGAATTCTTTTCCAGCGCTGCTGAATATCTGAGTGTTTTTTTTCAGGATGTCTGGCTGTTATTTCATCTCCACCATCCATACAAAATAATTGGGAAGTCAAAGCACGGCAAATATCTCCTGCTGCTGGTTGGCCATAACTGGGACATTATTGGGGGAGTTAAGTGGATAATGGTGTGAAATCAGCCTATAAAAACCAACACACTTCACAGTTAATATTTTTTCGGAGTGTGGGTAAGTTAGTATGACACATCTGTCATAACTCTTCTGGGGAGCTTCAGGACGTGTCTGATCTTTCCCACTCCGAGCTGAAATGTATCTCCTGAGCTGCAGCAGCCCCCTGGAAACCCAACACCCACAGGTCAGGGCTAATATGCTGTGCAGTGTCAGCAGAGGCTGCACTCACAATGGCAGCCTGTCACAGTGCCAAGGACTCAGCTTGATCCGAGGGATCTTCCTCCCCACCTGTGAACCGGCTGGGAAAGCTCCGCAATTCCTTTTCCTGGAGCAGACCAGGATTTCGGTGGGATTTCGGTGGGATTCTGCCATCACGCTGTGAGGTGAAAGTCCTGATCCCTGCCCACACCCCAACCCTGCTGGGAACTCTCTGAGAGCTCCTAAATGAGGCCAGGACAGCACCAGAGTCCTGTGATGCTGATGATTGCTTCCATGGACAATGAAATAAGAATTCCCACTCTCAATGACAGTCCTAGCACGGAATTTTAGCTAAAACCGCTCAAACTAAAGGTGAAAAACAGCACCAGCATCTCGTTTTCCACAGTGGAAAACCAAAACAAAGCCAAACTAGTCTGTTGTGACCATGGGCTGTCCTGGGCCAGGAGGCTGCAGTGGGACAGGGGAGTGAGGAAGGAGCCAGGGAAGCCAGGCAGGATGCACAGCTACAGGAGGAAAGTGTTCCCAGAACCCTGTCTCTGCCTCCCACACTGATGGGACTGATCTCATCCCACACTGGCCTCCCAGATGCTCAGGGCTCACCTCCTTGCCTGACACTACTCCAGCATCTTCAATTCAGCTGGGAAATGGTGCCAGTGGGAAGGGAATGATGTGACACTCCAGCCTCTCTCCACAGTGAAATTCCAAAGGAGCAGCCACCAGCTGAGCACACACTGGGAAAAGCAACCACTTGTTCAAGTTCCCAACTGCAGCTGCAGAGCCTCAAATTGCAATTTAAAAATCCCCCCTCATTTATCTATTGCATTTGTGTTTAATACTTGATAGAGTAGAAAAACACCTAATACTAAAAATCTGCTTTCCAGCTGAAAATAAATTTGCATTATTAAATTGTGTTATAAACTAACGGAGGCTCCAGAGAAAGGAGCCACAGATCAGTTCTAAACTTTGGGACAGGCTCCCTGTCCTTGGGAAATCCCTGGATTTGGGCTGAGCTGCTGGGCTGGCTCATCTGAGCACTGTTGATAAATCCCATTGTGTGATGAAGAATCACCTTCCTCTGCATCAACTACCAGTGGCTTTTTCTAGAGTTCATCCAAGCAAAAAATAATCTCAGTCCAGCTTTGGAAGGGAGAGTTTCCTGTGCTCCAGGTGCTGTCCCTGCTCTCAAACCAAGAGCAGCAAAGAGGCAGAGCCAGTGGCTGGAGTGACCAGTTCTGCTCCACCTGGGCCTCACCCCCTCCAGGTTTGGGGATTTCCATTCCAATTCCAGTCTGGAAATCTTAATTCTCACCAGCAAACCCTGGGCCTGGGCTGGCTTTGCTGTTTTAACCCCCATGAATGCAGGAGAATCGACTGTAGCAGGCAGCCACTGGAATTATCCCTGGATTAGGATGGAAATGCGTTGGGTTCTGACACCCTCCAGGAAGGAGTGGAGCTTTAGGGGTACCTGGGACTAAATCCTGCAGTTTTCAGCTGAGCTGTCTCACAGACACCAAGCTCTGCTTCGTGTTAAGTGCTGACTTCCAGGATTTTGGCCGAGCTCAGCCAGGAGATGGGATTCACTTCCAAGGAGCAGACCCAGCTCTGGATTCTGCTTTCAAAGAAACCTGAGGGTGTCTGCACTCAGAATCCTCCTTCAAACCCCAACCATTCTGCCTGGCTTGGGCAGAAAACAAAACCCAGCTCCAGTTTACTCAGTTTGCAAGAGAGAGAGAGAGAGAAAGAAACCGAGTTCTCAGTTTTCAGCTTTGAAATATCTCCTGATGTTCCCTTTATTTAATGCTATCAAATGATTGAGGGGGTATTTAAAAGAGGAGCAGACACCAAATCCTGTGGCTACAGGGCAGTTTTCCAGGTCTGACATTCAGCAACCTCTCTCTGCACAAAACCAGGGGATTCAAGAGCCTCTTCTGCAGGTGACTGGGGCATAAATGTTAAACACAGCCCCAAGTTTAGAGCTAAAGGGGTTAATGACGAGGTGGGGTTCAAAATGAAACTAAACCAAGTGAAATCAAGTGAAATCAAATCAAATCCTCCTGATGGAGTGGTGCTAAAAGGTTAACTTCCCCAATGGTCTTGCTCTCGAGCCGATCCTGTGGTGGCTCTGTGGTTTCCGCCTATATAAATTTGATAATATTTTACAAATGCAGTGTATGAAATATATTCTTAACATGTGTTTAATACATTTACAATCTATTAAAATGAAAAACAGAATATGCTTCAAATACTGCTCGGGTATTTGCTTAATGCAGTATGTCTGGAACATGTTAAACATTATTTTAGGGGTAATTGAAACATTTCACACACATCCACCCCGGGTCCTGTGTGTGTGTGCCCCGAGTGCACTGGGGGCCAAATCTTGCCTGGAGCACACAGGGGGAGTATCCAGGCTGAGGATGGAGAGGTTCTGTCAGCTGGGTCTCTCTTATGGAAGCACAACCCCTCTCCTCCTTCATCCCCCTGGCACGGGGTGCTCCCAGCACAGCTCTCCCTGCACCTCTCAGCTCCAGTTTAACCAAATAAATTGGAGCCAAATTTACCCTGGGCAGCTGGTTACCAGGTTACAGGGTATTATTTCAGCCCGTTTCAGCACATAGCCTGTCAAAGCAGCCATTAAATCCTTCTCAAATGAATATTTATGCAAATACACGTGGTACAGGAGGATTCCTATGTAAGTATTTGCTTAGTTTCACAACATGTTCCTCTCACTCATGCCAATGTTCCCAAAAAAGTGAACAAGGTGTGTAGGATAATGATGGAGAGAAGTCCTCCTTCTTGCCCAAATAAATGGCCACAAAGGCTTGATTATAGTTTTTTTCTCTTGATTATAATCTTTCCCTCATTATCTCTGTAGGACCAGTTGAGGTTCCTGGACAAGACAGGATGATCCATAAATTATACATCCCTGTTTGAGGTGATGGAGTGGCTATCACTGCTCCTGGTTTGCTGGAGAGGAGTGAAAAATGGGGTTTATTTCCATGTGTCCCACACCCCTGACTCCCCTCTGCCATTTCCTCCTGGACTGAGCACAGCACACACTTTTTTTGGACGAGGAACCTCCACTTAACTTGCCACGGAGCTTTCTGTTTTCCCATTCTTTAAAACCTAAAGCAACAAATTGTGCAATAAATACTGGGGGAGATGGTGGCTACACTTCAGGCCTGCTGTCAGAAAAGCTGAGCCTTCGTGCTGAGAGATTTGCAGCTTGGAAAGAGGCCACTTGTGCACAATTTCGGCTCCTCCAGCTCAATAATCTGGATTTTCTTCACTCCCGGGTGGATGTTTTGCTTCATCCTCGGGATGAAGCCTCTTGGGAGACAGGGAAGCAAATTGGTTTGGGGAAAAAACATGAGAGATGAAAAGGGAGAAGGTCTCTGTGCTCATGAAAATGAGATAACAGCAGTTCTTGGTGGTTTTCTCTCCCACTCTTCACTGGCAGTCTCACACAATATGGACCTTGATATCTCAACTTCTTTTTCCCAGTGGAGCATTTACTCCATCTCCTGCCTCCTCCCAACTTTTTTAATCCCTCTGAAATCCTCTCCCTTTGCCAAGTTGTGTGGGCAGCTATAAATTTGTCCTGGTGGTGGTAGAGCACAAGCTGTTTGTCATTCCAGCTATGGTTGGGACACACATTTTAGCTGGGAGCCATTAGAAGAAAAAATAAAATTAATCAAAGCTTAAAATTGACTAAATTAGGTCTCATTAGAACGATTTGGGGATGTTTAATAATTTCTGTGGGGATGTTTAATGATTTCTGTATATTTCTCTGTGGCTCCTTCAGTGAGTTATCTCAGCACACACATTCAGGTGAGATGCCCCTTGAAATGAATTAAAATCAGAAAGAAGATCAATCATTTTCCAAGCACAGCTCAAGCCAAAAAGCATAATTTTAGTGTATCTATTACTGTCCTTCTTCACATTTCATCTGTACCTCAGGGAAGCAGCTACTGGAGAGACTGTACTTTGTATTCCATTTTTTTTTTGCTAAGGAAATAACTTTATTTCCCAGTGCAAGACTGTGCTGTGCATTATTTAAAAAGAAAAATTATCCCACATTATTTATTTCTAATGTTATAAACATTATGAATATTTCTATATTTATAAATAAAGTCCCCTCCTCTCCTTTACAGTTGTATTAGTGTGCTGCAGTCATGCAGTCAGATGCCTTAAGACATCCTACAGGGAAGGAAAACATGTTCTGAAAAGTTCTTGCTAAAAGGAGAATATTAATTTCAGCCATAAATGTCCCTCACTAAGACCTGAAAGACCATCTCGATGACAAAGCCTCTGAATGACCCCTTAAAGCTCCTCTTTGAGGGTGTTTTTCGTGTTCATGGCAGATCCTAAATGTAAATTTACAGTGATTTTCTCTGCACTTTGCACAGGTCTGAGCCAAAATCTGAAATGGGCAACTGCTGCTTCCTAGAACCATCCAGGGATCATTTCTAGGACTATCCAGGGATCATTGCTAGGATCATCCAGGGATCATTTCTAGGACCATCCAGGGACCATTTCTAGGACCATCCAGGAATCATTTCTAGGACCATCCAGGGATCATTTCCAGTCCCCTGGATAATGCACATTATCAGCTCTTTATGCTTGGGTTACAAAGTGGTTTTTCTAACTCTCTGAAAAGTTTTCCTCGGGAGCAAAGTGCAAAAATCTCCCCAGTTTCATTTGTTCCTCATTTTCAACCCCTCAGTTTTCACACCCCTGGGAAAGGGAGCCCTGATCAGCACAGAAATTCACTTTATGTCCCTTATGTTTTTGGCAAGTCAGGGTTTATCCCTCACCTCCCTCCTTTCCTTTCATCTCTTCTCCTCCTCCTTCCCCCCCATCCCATCCAAACCCAACGTGCCCTTTCCAGCCCAGGAGCCTGAAGGAAGGTTTGGAGATTACAAATTCGAATAAACTTCATTTCAACAGTAAACAAGCAGAAAATGACCACACTGGTGTCAGGTTCTTGATAAATATTAGGCCTGACGTAGGTTGGGGTTTTTCCTTGGATTTCTGCTCGCTCTCTGCGTTCCAGGAATCTGTTTGTTTGGGGTTTTTTTACAGTAGGTATTTTTCCTTTTTTTCTTTATTTTTTTTTTAATGAGTTAAAGCAATTTTCCAGCCTGTAACCATGGAGTGCATTGTATTCACTCCCAAGTGCCACGGTCAGAACCAAAAACTGGCTGGTTTGTCTGAAACCACATCTTGGACAGACAAGTTTATCTCCAGATATTTATTTTCCACAATGTAAGAAGAGGTGTTAAAGGAGGGCTGTGGCTGGTGGGTCACAGTGGCAGCTGATTTTACAGAAAAAGAATATACATGCCCATTAACTTAATTGAATTTAATTCTATTCTGCTTGATTCTATTTTATTTTACTTTTTCCAAAATTCCTCCTGTGGAGTTCTCAAAACTTAAACCTCGTACCTGAATAACAACCCAACAACGTGCACCTACTTTGCAAAGCAAAGGAAGAAATTTCCACATGAAAAGTCCCAAAAGCTGCCAGTGCAGGAATTCTGTGGCTCGAGCAGAACTTATTGACCACAAGACATTTCTGAAATATCAACCAGCTGCTTTGCCCCATCCTATGCCGAGCTTGAACTTTGCATCTGAACCAGCTCAAGCCATTTTTAAATCAGAGACTGGCAAAAGAAGGGGCAGGAGCCCGAAGTCATGGGGTGAAAAAAATGGTCTGAATTGATTTTATATAAAATAAGAGACTCAGAGGAAATGATAGTTCTTCAAAAAAAGGGGTGAGATTAAGATAAATTGCACTTTCCAGGTCTAAGAAGCCTCAGGTTTTTTTTTTCAGAGCTGAGTTTCAAATAAAGGAGTGGCTGAACCGCAGAGAAATCCGACTGCCCACATTTTCCAGAGTGTCTCTTTGAAAACAGGTGACTTTGCTGGTGTGGAATGAGAGCTCTGAGAAATCTGTGCAGCTGATGAATCTCAAGCAAAGTTTAATGAGGACATGGGAGCCCTGAGCCTCCCTCTGCTCAAAGGCTCAGCTTTGGAAATCTTTACACAATACAATGAATTTCAGCAGACCCTGAACAAAACTGTTATGGCAGAACCCAAATAAATTAGGATTTATGAGGCTGATTCTCCACATTCCTCTGAAATGTTTGCTTGGGCCAGTCGTCCCACCCACTGTCAGAGAGGTTCTGCATTGTGGGTCTAGTCCAGAGCTCACCCAAGATCATGCAGTATTTTTAACTTGAGGGGCACAGGATCCATGTTCAGGGGGATCAAAGCCCCTCAAAGGAGTGAAAAAGCAGCTGTTGGGTTCTCTGTGTGTGGGACCAACTGAAGGCAACAGGCAGAGCTGAGAAACCACATGGAATTTGAGAGATGTGGCAACACAGCCCCGAGGAGATGCTCCACCTCTTCCACCCTGACCCAGCATCCTTCTTACACTGGATTATTCCAAATGGCCTGGACAATTTCTGCAAATTGTGTGAATATTCAACCCCCTTTTAGTGATCACACACTGCTGGACAGCAATGAAGCTGATGGTGCTGCTCCCACAGCACTTGTCTCCTGTTTGTGAATATTCTGAAGATCCTGCAGGAGCTGAATTCCTGACAGAATTCCTGCCCAGTCCTGGCAGAGAGCTCTGAGCTGATAAATCCCAGCAGACTGAATGAGCATTGCAGTCCTGTAGTCGGGCAGCAAGTGCATTCATCCACCTCTGGCCGGCAAAAACAAACAATTCTGAGTGTTAAATACTCTCAATCAGCTCATCAAAAATAACATGTACTTATTTCAGGATTCGCTCTTCCGATTCATCAGAAATATTTGCCTTGGTTTTTTTTTTGCATTATCTTTGGGAGACCTGCAGCTGCTCCCCCTCGGGCTGTGGTCCGAGATGGGCTGGATGTGTTTATTTGTACTTAGGCTGGAACACTCCAAAAATAAATGGCAGCCCAGGTGTCTGCAGTGATGCTGAGTGACTCAGAGGTGGCGTCAGGCCTGTTGAGTCAACGCTGTGTTGATGCTCTGGCACCGAGTGGGGACACGATGTCTTCTGGCTGGTGCCCGGGTCAGACGAGGCAGAAAACCTTCCCAGTCGTTCATACATGATATAGAATTTTGTTTTCTTCACCTTTCTCAGGTTCCACTCCGTAAGGTTGCACTTGTGGAAACGAATCTTGCTGGAAAGGCTGATGGAAGAAGGAAATATGAGCTGCCCTTAAGACTTAGTGTTTTGTCAGAGACCCCAAGAAGATGGGAGTGCTGGAACATCCCAACCTGGGTGTTACCTGCTTCCAGGCAGCCTTAAATCTTGAGGGCTTGGCTGGACTTTGAAGCCTGGATTGACTTTTCCCTGGTGAACAGCAGCAGCAGCAGGGACGGTCTCTGATGCATTACAAGCCTTGCTGGTGAAGGGAACAGAAATTCCATATGTCCTGCAGCTCCCAAGGTGAGTCACGGCCCCTGCACGGTGTTTGTTGTGCAAACATTGCTCAGACTGAGCAAACAAAACAATCAGTGCTCGGCAGCCTCGGCAGCAGCAAGGGAAGTGTCATCTGTCCTGGTGGCTGGGCTGGGAATGGGCAAAGGTGACCTCAGCTGGAGCCTGGGATTGGCAATGACCCCATGGACAGAGGGGCCAGGCTGGGAGAGTTTTACACCCAAACCCTAAAGGGATGTGGGTGCCATCCAGGCTGGGAGAGCAGCCTTGGCACTGGTGTTCCCAGTCAGGGGCTGTCTCACCCCAGTCGGGGTGGCAGGGACACGGTGACATCCCTCACTGGTGACAGTCCTGCTGCTGCACAAGGGGCAGGGACTGGTGTGGCCAAGGCAAACAGAGCTCCTGGAGCAGCTCCAGCGGAGGGGAATAAAGATCATTAGGGGATGGAGCATCTCTCCTGGGAGGGAAAGCTGGAGCTGTTCAGCCTCCAGAGGACACACTGAGAGGGGCAGAGGGACACACTGAGAGGGGAACACTGAGAGGAGACACAGGGAGGGGGCAGAGGATGGACCAGGCTCTGCTCAGGGGGCCCAGCACTGGCACAAGAGGAACAGGCAGGAACTGATGCCCAGGAAGCTCCACCTGGACAGGAGGAAGAACTTCTTGGCTGGGCAGTGACCCAGCCCTGAACAGGCTGCACAGAGAGGGAGTGGAATCTTCTCCCTGGGGATATTCCAGACCCCTCTGGACACAATCCTGTGCTGTGTGCTCTGGGATGGCCCTGCTGGAGCAAGAAGGTGGGAGCAGATCCCCACAGTGGTCCCTGCCAGCCTGACCCACTCTGGGATGCTGGCAGAGGTCCCTCATGGCAGCTCAGCCCCAGCTCTGTGACCCCGTTGTTGGTGAGTTGCCATTACATCATTTCCAGCACAAATCATGTTCAGAGATCAAATTTGGTTGGCAGGGTCCCAGTCCTTTCCAAGTTTCATGGCTAGTTAGCTCCATATTACTTCCCAAAATGCTCCTATCTTTACACTTTTAGAAAATACCCACTGCTCCTAAAGTTTCCAGCCTTATTCAAAATGAGCTACTCCTTTTTTTTTTCCTGTAAGAAAGTGAAATCTGTGTGCTTCCTTATTAAGCCACTTTATTCTTGGCAGGCTTTGAAAAAAAGCCCTACTTCAGCAATTTAAGCTTTTCTTCCTGGAGGCACAATACCCAGACACGAGGAGAAGTAAGTCAAGAAGACAAAATAAACATATTTTTTTTTCCAGGAAGACTCGAAGCCAAGTGGAACTTTCAATGAATGATTGAGAGAGTCGCTGCTTTTGATATGCACAAACACATCCCAGCTCTGGGTACCCCATGCAGGCAGCACCACTTCCCTGGACACTGCTAAGCTGGAGAGGGGGAAAACTATAATAGATATTGTAGTTTGTCCCTCACAATGGCTTTGAAATACATGCACAGCTCAGTAAAGGTTGTGCAGGTTCATGAATGATGAATTTGTGCTGCCCAGACAAAAAGGAGGAAGGGAAAGAACCACCATTTTTTCCGTAACGTGTTCCAGAATTCCCTGGGATCTACAATATCCTAAAGCTTGTATTTGCTTTCTACTCTACATTTGTTTGCTTAAATAGGAGGAGATAGAGAGGACTGAATTTATATTGTGGTTTAATTCACAGCAGATTTATTAAAAATTGAGGCAGATTCATCACTGCTATGAATTTCCATTCTCCAAGTAAAGGTGCTGATTGCTGAACACCAACCAGGCTCCTGACAATAGTTAGGATTTTACCTGTAAGCTTTCAATCAGGGATATATTCAGGATCTTTAGGAGTGTATTACACTCTCCTACCTTCTACAAACAGAAGCATTTTCATCCAGCAAAAAAGAATCAAAAGCCCATTTGGAAGACAGAATAAAAATAAATGGTGGGAAATCAGCGGGAAAGGGATTCACACAGATAAACAGAAAAAATAATACTAACAAATCTTGCCAAAGAGTTCTGGGCACATAAGAAATCACTGCCACGAAATGTCCTCGGGCACCTTGAGCTGAAGACACTCACAGATCTGTCCTGTGTCTAAGAACTGCTGTGCAAAGGGACTCATGAATTTTCTCATGGGTTCCAGGGCAGCTTCTCGCTCCTAATTACTGCTTTTATTGGGGACAAAAAGGCAAAACCTCCCACATAGGGGAGGAAAATGCATTTCAGGCACAGCACTGCCTGGCTGGGCAGGGCCTGTGTGTCTGGCACAACTTCAGGGCTTTCACCCTTGAGGTGACCAAGGAGGACACTCTGGGCATGGGGAATTCTGGACCCACTCCAGGCAAGTTCAGACTAGTTTTATTCACAGTGATGAAGAAAACCAGGGGATTAAAATGAACTCCAAAGTCTTGGACTCTCCAAAACCAACTGAATGCCAACAGCCCGTTTCTCTTGCCACCCCATTTTGAGCCACAGCAGTGGCAGAACCACACAGGACAACTCAAACCACGATAAGATGGGATGGAAACTTGTGCCACCAATGTTCCTTTGATTGCAAATATCAACTTTTGTGTGTTTAATGTCCCTGAAACTGAATCCATGCTCAAGTGTTTTATATGGGAGAGAGAGAGAGACCCAGTTCAAGCCCAGGTCAAGGTGACCCAGGACACCTTCTCTGTTCTGATGGCCCCAGAAATGAAGAGAGGAAAAGAAAGGCAGCCCTGCATCACTTCTGCTCTACTAAAACCGAGATTGAATTTGAAGTCCAGGTTATGCAACAACATAGCATTGTCTGGTTTTATTAAGGCCACCAGCTTCTGGAGGGCTGTGGCGTGTTATTGTTCTCAATTAACACACTTCTCCTCTTTCTCCCTGGAATCCTTCCCGCTGGTTTGCATTGTAACAATACCTCCAACTCACAGGCTCCGAGATAGATTTCAATTTGTGAGGCCAGCCTCACTTCATAACCCACCAAGGACCAGCCACAGCCTCCACTCCCACACGCTGCATTCATTAGAGGCAAATTCGCAGGAACAAACAAACAAACAACAATTCCTCTGCCTTTTTCTGTTGAGTTTGCTTTTGGGTTAGGAATAAATCTTTAACTTTAGGAAAAAACAGTCAGCAAACGAAGCCAGACAGTAGCTGTGTCTTTTGGCAGCGAGAATAATCTAATAAAACATCACCTTTCAAAGACAAAAAAAAAAAAGAAAGAAAAAAAAAAAGAAGTTTCTCTGGACACTGGGTAACGTCACCTCGGCACGAAATATATTCCACTCTTGGTTTGTGTTTTTTGGACCAATGCAGCTTAGGATGGTTGTTATCCCAAGCCCATGCCACCAGGGTTGGAATTAATAATATAAACCGTGAGCCCAAGCTCTGATTGACAGCTCTGATTCTGTTAATTCCCTCCTAGTTGCTCTTCCACCACGGTCAGGAGTTAAAATTTATTTTGACAAGCTTTCTGCTGGTTATGGAGGCAAGGAGCTTTATACCGGGGGTATCCAGTGATTAAATATCTGGCATAGATTATCAAAAAACTAGAGGGGAAGGCAGGGAAGGCCTCTTGATGACAAACCAGGTCCTGCAGCGCGTAGAACTTGGTTTTAATTAAGTTATTACCCTCCTTAATAGGAAGGGGCTGTTCCTTTGTTCTCTGTGGAGTCAGCAGACAGTGACTGAGCGTGGAATGTAAGCAACTCCATGGGGGCCAGGCTGCCTGGGCTGCTGCTCAGGGGGACACGAGGTGGCCCTGCAGGACCTGCTGGGCTCTGCTTCCCCCAGGGCAGGGAGGGATCCCCGGGGTGACGGTCACGGCTCCGGCACACCAACCCTGGGAGGCTCCAAACCAGTAATTCGGGATTAAGAGCAGAGCTCCTGGGCTTAATCAGTGGCTTCGTTGGTAATTAAAGGCAGAGAGGGCTGGGAGTCAGCCCCTTTATTTCCCAGGGTTGTCTCTCAGGGTCATTTTCCCAAATGCCTCAGTACTGGAGGAGTTTTTTGTAAAGAAACCCTCTTATTATCTTTTTGATCACCTGTACCAACAACGTTCAATAACCATAATAGAGAAAGCAAGAGAAGCCTGTTTTTATTTTCACTTTCACTCACAGCAGTAGCTTAAAAATCTACAACTCAAAATATCACTGAATGATATTTTGATATCAAATGAATGAGACCAATTTGACATCATATGAATGAGACCAATTTGGGTTTCAGAGACAGCAGCTTCAGCTCGCAGAAATTTGGCCACATCAGCACGAAGGAGAAAACCAGATCCATTATTTTCCAGCTTTAATTTTATAAAAATTTGCTGTTGTTGCACTAGAAAAGATCTGAGGTGCCAGAATTGAAGTCAGGAGAGGACTGCACATCTCACAGAGGAATGTCTGTTTTTTAAATCCACTGTTTTTTAATCTTTTACTCCTCTGGAACATCTTCCCTGGGAATTAAATATTCCCTGTGGAGTAAACTGTGATATCAAGCTCCCTCCAGTCTCACCTTATAGAGCAATAATATTTACCGTGGGTAAGATGATCAAACCCCCACAGAATACTCTAAAAAAATGCTGTGCAGGGCAACTCTTGCCCAAAATCAACCAGAGAGCAACAAACAGCCCGTCCCTGCCCACCCCCCTGGCGATGGTTTGTGTGCAAGTGCAGCCAAGCACAGACAGCTCCATATGGTCACGAGAATCCCTCCTATAGAGGGAGTAGCCACCCAAAACCAAGTGCAGACTATACACTTTACAAAGAGGCAAACCCCGTGAAGGGTTTATTGGGGGAAAAAAAAAGAGACAGAAAGAATTAACAAAAAAAAAAAAAAGATAAAAAAGAGAACAAGGCTATTTTGAAATGTCTAAACCTTTACGGGCAGAGGGGCACGTGGGGCTGTGGGTTGTTGCTCTCTCTCTTTGCTGAGTGTGTGTGTGTGAACAGTTCAGCTGTTGCAGTGTTTAAGCAGTGGATATTTATTGGTTTTGGTGGTAAAATTCATTTTGATAGCACTGGAGAAATGCACATTCCTCACTCTGCTGCACTGAGGTCCTGCCCTGCACGTGGAGTTGATAAAAGGAGAACTGTCACCTCACCTCAGGTGAGGACAAGGGCTACAAAGATTCCAGGTTGTCCAGAAAATATCCCAGTGAAAAGTGGGAAAATCACTAGAAGGCCAAGGGGAGGGAAAATAACACATCTTATTTGCTGAGAGGGAACGGGAATAATTCCTACATTAAAACTGTAATATAAATATAATATTGTTACATCCACAATAACAACAAAGTAATTACAATCCAATTTAACAACACCCATCATTGTAAGAGCTGATAGAGACAAGATGAACACTCCCGTGCAGTGCAAATCTTTCTCTGTGCACAAACTGAACTTGCTGCTTAGAAGAAAGATATTCTGAAATCAGTTGATGATTTCAAGGATGGTTTTGTTTGTTTTTTTTTTTTTTCAGTAAACTTGCAAAAATTTAGGACCTGAAGGGTTCAGCCCAAAGTATCTTCACCCTGGAATAAAGGACACATTTTATTTGGGAGCAACCACTGAAATAACAGAAAATCAGGTCAGAGAGAGACGACTTTGGGGAAGCATCTGCAGGGTTGGGGTCCCCAGGAAACAGTTTATTCAACAGAAGAGCTGGAGCTTGGCCTGGAGGAAGCACTCAAAGCAAGAAATGTAGAACAGCTGCTCTCGTGCTAAGCTGCCACGTTCCCAAATTGAGATATGGGAGATACCACTGCATGAAACACTGGCTGCACGTAAATCAGGAATGTTCCCACCAGGGAAAACCTTGTGGTGACATATCAAGTGTCACTGGAGGAAAAGCTGATCTCCTGCTGGAGGATGAGCTGGTTGAACAGCCTTGGGTGGCACCGACCACAGCAGCACAAATGGCACAAAATGCTCGAGCAGTTTTTGTTGATTTTAAGTCAGTTCAGTGTGAAACTCAAAGTTCTCGTGGTGCCCTCTGAGAGTTGTTGTTCTGGAAGGATCAGTCCTGACCTGTTCAATCCTCACAGTCCCTCTTGCTGAGCTCCCCAGCCGGACTATGAAGCAACATCACTCTCACTGATCTGGGGAGTTAATCCTGGGAATCACTAAAGACCAGGTATCTCATAGGTGTTTGGGATAGGACACATACCCAGCAGGAACTTTCCCTCATTACAGGCTCAGATTCATCAAATCAGAGTTTCTCTGCGTAGTTTCTTTTCCACATTGCTCTGGTTTCTCTTCAGATCCTAAAAACCTTTCGGCTTTTCCAAAGTCCATGGAGAGACTCCTGAGTTTCACTGCTTTCAGGAACAGAACTCCCAGTGCAGGTAACAGTGAGTGAAATTATTCTCTTTTCTTTTTTCAGACGCTCCACTTGATATTTCACTCAGAGGTTGGTTCATATCCAGGCGTCCTTTAGACAATTAAGAAGCTTTTGTGTAGGAAATGAACACCTAATCCCTCCATCCCATGAGACTGTGCACCCTTCTGGAGGGAATATGCTTTTTAAGAAAATCCTCTGCCCTAAATCTCATAAAACAAAGCAGCTTAGGGGATCCCTGCAATAGCAGAGCTGAACTAAACACGCTTAACAAAGTTTCCCTTTGTCAACAGCGTTTTGGGGGGTTCCCTCCCGCAGGATGAGTGTCAGGCTTCAGGCTAATCTCTGTAATTCTTTAACTAGAGATTTGCACGTTATTAAGTGGTAGTTTTCTCAGTGGGTGGAAAGGTATCATGCAGGGGAACGTTCCTCCTGATGCAAAGCCCAAACGCTTCGTTCTTCACGTAGAAGGGCCGGCGACGCGTCTCGGCCGAGGGGCGTAAATGGCAAATGAAATCAGGGTAAAACACCTATTGAGGTTTGTTCCCCACATCTGTGGGCAAGCAGAGGTTTCTGAAGTCAGCCCCGTGTCTCTGCTGAGCGTTGCTTGGTCTCCACAGGTGATTACAGAGCTCAAAAGGATGGGTGACGTGCACGGTCAGCAATCCCAGCCTGGGCTGCACGGGGCACACCAGCAGCCTGCATGACCCTGTGAAGAATTGCTGAAGGAGCTGGCAGAGCTCAGAGCGTGACCACCTTCAGGACCCTCAACAAAGACTCTCTTTTGTTGCCATTTCAGCTGAGTGCTGATTTTCTTCTGCTGGGAGACATCACACAGCCTTTAAAAGATAGTGAAGCTTGTTCCATCAGAGACCTTTGAGGTTTTGGCTGATACAGTCCTTTTATAGACAGCGAGAAAAATACATTCACTTTTTGCAATAGGTACCAAACACTTCAAGGAGCCATCTCAGACCCTACATCTGACATACAGTCCTTGCATACAACAAACCAGGTCTGTGCATGGCAGGTCAGCACTGCCCCAGTACACACATGATCTCCAGAAGCTCCTTCCAACCCCAGCAATTCTGGGATTCTCTGCAAAGTGACCCACACCCAGGGAGTGGCACTTTAACCTCCGTGAGTATTTGCAAGGTGAGAATTCAGAAGGAAACTCTCCAAGGTTCCTTGAAGAGTCATTTTGGTGAAAAACCTTCCCGGCTTTCACCAAACCAGAAATTTCTCAGAAACAATCCGTCCCATTGTAACTTATTTTTAGGATGGTTTCCACATCCAGCTCCCACCTCCTTCCCTTAACAAACACAGGGCCAAACTCCCCTGAGGTTCTTACAATGGCTTTGCTGGGTCCCTGTGCAGGACAAACTCCCCGTTGGCACCGAGATTTGATCCCCCTGCTTCATCTTGAACCCATTTGCGTGTGGCATTTGCATGCTGATTTCTTTGACGCCCTAATGGGTCGATTTCAAAGCACATCTTTTCCCTTTTATCTCTGCCTGAATGAGATGTCTCAATAAGAGCCAGATAAAGACGGAAGTCTTTTGTCTGAAATCACACAGGCAGGGCCAGCTGTGATGAAAACTGGCTGAAGTTTCACAGGCTGCTTGTCTGCCCTCGGACTGCAGCTCCAGCTCCTTTCAGTCTGGAGGGACAGAGCAGGGGGAAAAGGCCTTCCTTGCACACACACGGTTGCCAAAACAGCTGAGTGTCTTCCAGTGTTTATTTTTCCTTCCAGAAGTTATTCTTGATAAAGGAGTTGGGGGGGGGAACAAAAGAGGAGAGATCAAGAGGGAAGAAAGAAAGAGAGAGTGGACGCAGAACAATTAAATCTATGATTTGCATCATGTGGGTTATTAGATGGTAGATCATCTTTGCACTGAGAGTCTTTTGCATCTGAGCCTCTGGGTCAGACATTATTCACTTGTTTAACAGTGGGATACCCCCGTGCTATTGCTCTGATTTTAAAAAGACTTGCTTTGTGCTTTTGGGTTGGTTGACCTGTTGAATAAAAAACCAGCCTGGCACTGAAAAGTTTTTTCAGCCAGTTATCAGTGAGCAAGATTCTGCCTACCTTAAAAAAGTCTTCAGTCTTGAAAAATTGCCTGTCTTACAAAAATGCCAGTAGGCCTAAAAGATGGGATAATTAAGGATTCTTACAGAATCAAGGAGTAATCAGTAAGTATATATATCAATATATCAATATGTTTCAGGGCTTTGAGAGATCTACCAAACATGAAACCTCCTGCACAGTGTTCAGCACTGGTTACACACCGACCACATCTGCATCAAAAATGACAAAAAAGTCTTGCTGATGAGTTTGTCCCCAGCTGCTCTGCCCTGCAGCTAAGCCAAGCTTATGTGTTTTCCATGGTGTTATTGGAAACATATTGAGTTTAAGCTCGAGAGGTCTCAGCAGTTTAAAATCAGCAAGGCCATGACGCTCATTAGGGTTCCAGAGGGTGGAGGCTGAGCAGCAGCTGCTGATTTTGGTCCCATTACAGCCCTTGGTGTGGTTTGTGCAGGTTTGTTTGGCACAAGGTGCTCTCCAGAAACCAAAAAACAAGAGCCACCGGCGCATCTTTGGTGGCGCAAAGACTTGGGTGCCAACCTGAGCTCCAACAGCCCTGAAAAACCAGCACCACTTTGTGGGGCTTGCAGTGGAATGACAAGGAAATGCAGCTCCAAGGGGTTAAACTCCCTTGGAGAAAGGCAAGTCAGATGGGTTAGCCTCAAACAAGCCACCCATCTGGGAAATGTCAAGTTTTCTCACCATGTTTTTAAGGGTTTGTAATGTGGCTGATCGCTTGCATGCATGAAAACAGCATGGGAATGCAATATTTCCTACTCTATGTGTGGTGGAGGCCTCCAGTCCAGCTGTATTTTGCTTGTCATGTTCCTGAATTCTGACACCATTTAGAACATGCCAGTTACTACCATAGAAAATGCATTTTCATTCTGCTCCCTGGATGAAAAAAAGCACATTAAGGCAGAAGAGAGAACCCAGCGGATTCTGGAGCTATCAGTGAGGTCTCATTTATTTATTTATTTTTAAATAACATATCATTTCATCAGGGGTGGGGGTAAAACTGAGTTTGACACCGTCCCAAAAACGAGAATGTGGAAGTCTGGGCTTGATGCCACAGAGGAAGAGAGCGAATGATGACAACATTACTGTCACTATATTACCACAGGCTGTAAATTAAAGCTGGTGGTAAGCAGTTTAAGCACTATTCCTGTCTGATTCATTAAAAAAATACAGTAGCTCTGTGGGCACAAAAGTCTGGTTCTTCGTGTCCCTGATATATGATTGGAAAGTTGCATCAGGGCCTGTCCTGAGGAGAGACGGGGGTTTGCAGCATCCCAAGTGGAAGAGCAGATGTGCAGCCCCTGAGCCCTGTGGACAGGACCCCTGGCCTGATGTGCTGGCTCTGCCTGAGCAGAACTGTTGTTGAAATGTGGGAGCCAGACCCTCCGTAGGTGTAAACTGGCAAATCCCTATTAAAGTTAATGATTTACTGATTTAAGCCCAGCTGAGGTCTGGCACTCGGTGTGCGAGTGTCAAGAAGAGGAACTATTTATTCCTAAGTGAACCATTAACTTTGGGTCCTTTATGTTCCATCTCTGCAGTTAAAATTCCTCCTGCATTTCTTCAAAAGGGAAAGGGGTGATGTATCCCTGACTCATATGAGCACACACCACGCTCCATGAGCAGCACCAGCTGTAATTAGCACTTCTCCATGGAGCTGTGGGAGTAACTGGCTCTTCCTTTTACTGCTGAGCCAAGCATGGACCTTTTGGATCATTACAAAAATATTTTAATGCAAATCCATACGGCAGAACAGTGTTCCTTGGGGGTAAAACAATGCCCAGCGTTTCATTCCCACTCAGGCTTAGTTATATTTTAAATAGAGTTACAAGAAATTTTGGAAAGCACAAGTCAGATCAGGGAGAGAAGCAGAAATGTTTCACTATCAAATATTAAAACTGAGTTTTCTGAATATTCCCAGTGTATATCAATCCAATGAATAATTAATCAAAATCAAGGTGAGTACATATTCTAGGAGTACCTCTGAACTCCACATTTTTCACCAAAATACTTTTTGTCAGGACATTTTCACCGAGCTCAATCACTTTCTGCAGAAAGGTCTCAAAGAAAACTTTCCCTTTCCAGGATAACATTATCTGCAGTGGGTGGTGTTTGTGTTACCTCGTCTGTCTCCTTATCCATTCATCTCTCCAGGACAGTATTTACAGACCAGCTGAAGGAAATGGGGGTCTGCACACGATCACAACGGGCACAGTAGGTCCTTTTGTGGTTGGGTTGGGATATCCATCCACACGGGGAGCAGAGATGGATGCACTGCTCTCCCTGCTCCCTCTGCAGACAACCCTGACACTGTCTGAGCCCACAGGCTTTGATACCAGCACGGGTTTCGCTCTGTTTTCCTAAATCTAAACCTCCTCTTTGTCTGTGTGGCTGCAACACAGAGGAGTGATGGAGCTGCTGAAAGGAGAAGAGTAACAAAGCTGAGATCTGTTGGCTGCTGGTCCTGGAATTTATGCACTGGTGGCTGTGGCTTCGCTTTCACCACGTGTAAAGCTCAGGTAAAGGCATGGAAAGGAAAGCAAACTGCAGAAAACACTGTTATTCTACTTGTTTAATAATAAGAAATCCACTCTGTGTGGTGTGTGTTTCTTCTGCCTGTTTGGTACTTCTTGTTCTGCTCGGAGCAGAGGAGAAACTTCTTCCAGGTTCCAAAGTCCTTGGCTTTTCCCTCTGAGGGAGCAGGAGCAGATCACAACGTGAGGAGCTGTACAGAGAGGAGCTCCCACTGTTGGATGCATTCTGGCCACACAGAGACGGAACAAAAATGGCCAAAACCCGAGGAAAGAAACCTCCCTCTTTAATGTGACCATCAAACACCAACCTCTGACCCTTGTTCTGATGATGAAACATCAGGTTTCTACTGGATGAGCTACATGAGAACATAATTTGTCTCCCTGCCTTGTTTTGGGGTCAAGATGGGCAGTTAAAAAGCCATTCCCACGTAATACTTCAATCCCACACTCACACCCAAGAGATGCCCGTGCATCACTGGCCTTCAGACAGAACAAACCCAGGCAAAGGCAGCAAGAACAGACCTATTACTAATCCCACCACAGATTTGTGCAATCAGGTACTTCCAAGAAACAGGACCACTTTTCCTGCAGTGACTTACAGTTATCACAGACACGTTACATGAGGTTTTCCAAATACTCTCTGGCTGGAATATCATTCTTGGTGAATTCCAGGTCTTAGTGAGTCACCTCTGAACAATCACACAAGAACAACGAGATTGGAACAGATCTCAGTGGGCCAAGATTTTAATCTGAGACTTCTGTATTGAAAGAAGACTTTGCTGCTCATTCCAGTGACAGAGAAAACAGAAATCTCTGCTCTTATCACCTTCAGTCCTAATGACACAAGAATGTCTAGTGGCCTGAGCCAATATCATTACTTAGAACTTTCTTCCAAAAAGTCCCATTTTAGGTCAGCCAAAAGTATTTGCAAATTGGAGTCAATCAGAAAGATAAAAAATAATCAAACCCCAATGTTTTTATCTTGATGCTTAAAAATGAAATGAGCTTAAAAACGTTATGAAAAACAGTAAATTTCCCCTGCATATTGCAGCACCTCCTGTTTCAGTTTGCTGATTTGGTTTATTTGTTGCCTTGGTGCTCATGAGCAGAGCAGATTGAGGCATGAAGCAACCTTGGTACAGGCAGGGAAAACTCCCCTCACTAAATGCCCACTTCAATGTTTCAAAACTTCAGGTAAGCTTCTGGCTTCCCAAAACCAAAGCAGAGGTGGAAATCATAAAAAAGATTATTCTTTGTTTCTGCAAAGCTGCTCAATCTTTGCCACTCTGGGGATTAATTTTGTCCAGAGAAAACAAAGCCACTGTCACTGGATCCGAACTTTTCTTCCTTTCGGTCCATAAGGACAGCGATCCATGTCCATGCAACCCTCCAGACACAAACCACACACAGTGGCACTTGCAGCAGAACGTTCTGGTGAAGCTAAAATTAGAAAATGATTATTCAAAACCTGTGCTGGTTCCAGCTCCTGAACCCGATTCCCCTCAGCGCTGTGCCCTCGCCGACGCTCGGCCGGGATTAAGGAATCAGCTGCTTCTCCTGAGGTTTGATCTCCCCCCCCCACGATGCCATTTGACAAACTCCTGTGGAATGTTTGCCGTGACATTGCTCTTATCTGCCTGCCCAGCGTGGGGCTGCTCCCTGCAATCCTCTGAGCTGTTTATTAAGAGCTGCAGAAGGTCACCGGCGTCTCAGACCCGGGGCGGCTGCAACAAGGTCTGTGTTTAGATGGATGAGCTGCTCGGGGCTCCCCCACCTGCTGAAGGGTCTAACGAGCCAGCTGAGAGTTCCTGTCACTGCAAACATCCCCCCTGCTCGCTGGGAACCCGCAGAGAGGGGCTGAGGAGCACCGAGAGCTTTAGGAGTTGGCGTTTGACGGCGATGAAAGAAATAAAAACAGGCCCGTGGAGAACACGGGAAAAAAGTTCAATTTAAAATATGAGGAAAGATATAACACGTTTCAGTCTGAACTCTGGGCACAGACCTTATTTATGCCTGTTTTAAAGCACGTTGCTGGTGAGGGATATGGGTTGTTTCTACAGGTAATGGTCACAGAGAGGGAACCAGCCTCAGGTGCAGACAGGGCAGCAAAGCCTTCCACACCCTCAGCCTCCTCTGCACGGCGTGGACAGCACTCTCCTGGGAGAGGAGCCCCAGGATACAGGGCCTGGGGAAGGATTCTGCTTCATTTCCTGGGAAAAGAAGCCTAAATTCATCTAATCATAGAATGGTTTGGGTTCAAAGGGACCTTAAAACCCAGTCAGGTATGATACTTTATCTTAGTGAGGAGGCAGCTCTTCCACTTCAGGCTTCAGAGAGGTTCTTGAAAAACACACAGAAATAGCATTATTTAGAAACAAAGCAGCCTGAAGTCACCCCTAGAAGCCTGAAGCCCCATGCCATGGTTGCAGGACAGAATACATGTGATGTTGCCCAGAATTCCATATGGAATATAGGGACTTTCAGTCCATCTCTTTCAGAGTGAGCCTTCTGTCCCTAACGAGGACATTGAGGGACAGATGTTCAGGAGCCAAAGCCCCTCCACTGATGATGGGGGGGGACAGCTGCAGCCAGAGGAGCTCTGTTACCTCCACTGATGCCAAGAGCTTTCCCTGTGCCACTGGGATCTCAGGTCACAGCGACCAACATCCCTATGGGGTAATACAGGCACAGTTTTTTCTAAATTAGTGGCAGAGAAGCTATTTGGCCACAAACCTGTGGCAGGGCAGGGGGGTGTCCTACGGGCTCCTTCACTGCCCCCCAGTCCTCCCCGGTGCCCGGAGCCTGGTTCTCTCCCTCCTTCCCTCAAATCGATGAAAATGGATGGGAATTAAGCGAAAATATGAATTTATTTCTGCAAACGGGAGCGCCGGGAACGGCCCGACGCTGCCACCTGCCGGGAAGAGCTGGGAATGCAGGCGGGGACCGACCGGGACGGGAACGGGACAGGGATGGGATGGGAACAGGCAGGAATGGGACAGAACGGGGGCTGGGGGGAGTATGTGGTGCCTGGAGAGCCGGGCTGGCCGCGGAGGAACAGCCCGGGGGTGCACAGAGCAGGCTGTGCCCCCGACGATGTGCTTCACTGCCACGGCTGGATGTGAACAGAATACACAATATGTGCTAATTCAACAGTGACAGAATAGAATCCTTCAGCTGGAACCTAAGCCAACCATCTAGTCTAAGTGCAGTAGTAACAAGAAAGGCCAGAGTTAAGCCCCAGGGCAATGACAGAAGCAAACCAAGATGTTATTTTGATGGCTGTGATTTATCCATCAATCTGTGACTCATCAGTCTGGACTCACCAGAGGGAAACAGGCAAAAACTGGATCATTCAGGACTGAAAGCCAAGGAAACAGTTCAAGCACCCCAGGTATGGAAGGCTAACTAAAGACAAGGCTTTTTTGGGGTAGCTTTGATCACACATGCATTACTGCCCTTAAAATCCAGTCAGGTATGATGCTTTATCTTAGTGATGAGGCAGCTCTTCCACTTCAGGCTTCTGAGAGGTTCTTGAAAAACATACAGAAACAGCATTATTTAGAAACAAAGCAGCATGAAATCACCCCGAGAAGCCTGAAGCCCCGTGCCATGGCTGCACAGGGATGCACAGTCCAGCCTCTTCCCCTTTGAGGTCTGCTGGGGGTCCTTGGGTTGTCCTTTTTCCTATGGTCAGGGACATCACTGCTCCCTGGGGACAGGGACAGGATGATGGGGTGGGCTGAGGGCACCTCGGAAGGTCAGACAGCAAAATCCAGTCAACCTGAACCTACTGACTAACCCTAAAGCAGAGAAATGAACTGTCTACCAGCTGCTCCCCACTCACAGTGCAGCCACCCCTAATCATGACAAACCACAGGAAAAGCCAGGTATGATGTTTTATCTCAGTGATGAGGCAGCTTTTCCATTTCAGGCTTCTGAGAGGCTCATGATCAACACACAGAAGGAGCTGAATTTGGAAACAAAGCAGCATGAAATCACCCTTAGAAGTCTGAAGCTTCTATATTTTGTTTATTCCACTGGAGCACTAAACACAAACTGAAGGTGGGCAGGCTGTGAGTCAGGCTCAGCACAACAGCACAATTTTAGGCAAAGCCCTGCACAGCTCTGGTGCCTTGGCTTTGCTGTTGTAAACCATCTGCTCAGCTTCACTTCCAAACACCGGGGCTGGGCATCAATCATAGTTTTCTTTTCGGTTGATACTTGTTTTGCTCGACTTCTCAGCTTTTAATGCTCCCCGGCCCCGGGCTCAGAAGTCGGTGCCAAGAACTGCATCACATCGATAGGAACAAAACCCTCTCAAAAAAACCTCGAGCTGGCCCTCCAGATCCATTAGTGCCCCGGGAAATTCGGGAGTTGGAAGCGTGGCAATGGAAAGGTACAGCTTTGGTTTACATATGTTGACATGAGGATCTCAGTTGCACCCGTCGTGAGAGGAACCGCGCGCGGCGATGAGTGAGGGGCTTCTCCGGGGGGGGAATGGAAAAATCAGAAATGGACCCCGTGTGGGAGCAATGCACCAAAGGTGCTGACAGCTTAATGAATAACTTGACTGTTATGACAGTAGGACACCTTGCAGTTCCAAGAGCAAATATTTGAAATCATATGCAATGCAGGAAATGTATATATGTACGTAGAGAATACACGGCTCGCCCCTATCACTAACAGATGGGCTGTGTTTTCACTTCAGAGCTTTTCTTCTGTGCAATCGTGAGTTACTGGGGGTGAGAGTGAATCCATAGCTTGCAACTGATGACATAAAAATGGAACAGTGTATTAAAATCCCCTTTTTATGGTGGCCATATGGCTCAGAGGTTTTGGTAACAGCTAATTAAGTTATTTGCCTCTAGGCCCCCCCTATAAACCCACCTCTCCTCCTACTGCTCCAAGAGCTCCAGCCAGGCAATGGGGTAAAAAAATGATGATTAAAGGGATGGTTCTTTATGGATGTAGATATATTAAAATTAAAAATATATATTATGGTTTTCTCTACTGTCATTTGCATCTCCTAAAGCTTCCGTGGACTATGGAGACCAAACCTATGTTTTGTCCAAGGGTTTTGCCTGAAGCAAGTTTTGGGGGTGCCCATTAAAGAGGGGAATTTGTGAGGGTTTGGAAATACCTGTTTCTGCCATGATCAGTTCTGGATACCTGAAGACTCTCTGTTCTCTAGCCCATCATTGTCCCTCATTCTGCCACACAAGGAACACCAGGCAGCCCTTCCCTAAAGATTTACAGCTGATGCCATCACCAGGTACTTTTATTCTGTCTTGAGAGTGGATGGGAATTCTTGACATCCATGGGGTTTGTGGTTTTTCTGGGTTATTCATGGGTGATTATTAATTATTGCAGACAGCTCAGGTTTTGAACACCATTTTTCCCTTAAAATTAACTTCTCACTAAGGAAGCTGTTGTGATGTTGCAATTAAGGAATTCATCCCCTCTTTAGCATCCTCTTTGAGAAAATAGTGATTATTTTTATTTTAGCAATTTGTACTCTCTATAAGGAACATGATATTTTTTCTATTTCCAGTAAATAGGTCTTCATGAGCACTTTGTTAATTTTATCTACAAAAAAACACCCCCAACCAACCAAACCAAAGACTTTGGAAGCTGGAGACAGCTGATTATTTAAAGGAGCTGAAAGAAAGTCTGATTGACAGCAGAAAAGTGAAATTATGGAACTCCTATAAAAGTCGAGGTGCTCCTGCAGAATCAGTGGGAAGAAAGAACATTTACTGCTTGTAAACACAGTGCTGGAGGAATTTAGTACTGATGCAATCCAAGGGAATAATTTTTGGGAACAGATTTTCATTATTAAGCGAAATTCAGAAAAAAATAAATAAATAAACTGACTAATAATAAAGAGAATTAGGTGCAAGAGGTTTCCTTAAGGCAGACCTTGCCCTGCTCACTGCTTTTTAACTTCCATTTCCTGGTGGTTCCACACATCCCACGGTTCATCTTTGGGGACTCAACTTTCCAACCCCACACAGGGAATTTGTTGGGGCTCAGGCCTTGGGGAAGGAACAGCCCAGCCCAGGTATTTGGGGGGAGCCTGGCAGGGTAATTGTCTCCTGCAGCTGTCAGGACTAATCACTCAATGCAAACCAGGCCCCAGCAGTTCGTGGTAGCCCCAGGGCAAGCAAAATATCAACTGGGCCACAAATCAAGAGGCAGCATCCTCCTGAACCATGAATCAGTTAAATGAGACAGGCAATTCAAGTGCTAAGTCAACATGGGCTGTATAAACAGGGCTTTGGAAACTGTATTTCAGTGATTTGCTTCAGGTTCTCTTTAAAAGGCAGCTAAAAAAAAGGGAGAGGACATGAACGAGCTGCTTGGGCTGGACAAACTAATTGGGATAAAATAACCCTAATTCTGATGTGTTCACAGAGATTCCAGCTCAATATAGGACCTATTATGGTTGGAAAAAGGTATCAATTTTTTAAAAGCCCCTTCTTACTTAGTTCTTGTTCATTTAATTACAGATCTGAAGCAGAAATATAATACACTGGATGACATTTGAACTGTTTGATTCGTCTACAAACAAATATTGGGTATTTTTGCACACTTGTGATTTACAGGTTGATTGGCTGGGTAGAATTCCATAGAATCCCAGACTGGTTTGGGTTGGAAGGGAACCTTAAAGATCATCCATTTCCACCCCCTGCCATGGGCAGGGACACCTTCCACTAGCCCAGGTTGCTCCAAGCCCTGGCCTTGGACACTTCCAGGGATCCAGGGGCAACCACAGCTTCTCTGGGCAACCTGTGCCAGGGCCTCCTCACCCCCAGAGGGAAGAATTCCTTCCCAATATCCCATCTAACCCTGTCCTCTGGCAGTGGGAAGCCTTTCCCCTTGTCCTGGCACTCCAGACCCTTGTAAGAAGTCCCTCTCCAGCCTTGTAATCCTGCTCCGAGTACTGAACACAGAATTGGAGAGGAAAAAACCTCAAAAAACCCTCTGAAAACCCAATCCCAAACCCAGCAATAAATAAAGCAGGCCAAAAATCAGGTTTTTATGTATAAATGGCTCTGTTTAGGCAAGGACAGCACGGAGCTGGGGATGAAGAGCAGTGGGGGCTGATAAGGGGCAGCTCGTGCCTGAGTTTCCTCCCAGTCTCCATCTGAACCCAATCACTCTCGTCTACCGTCTGTCTGGCATCCTTGATCCTCTTTCAAGGTAAATATTTCCCTTCACTCACAGGTCCAGAGTGGGAACCCAGCCCACTTGCACCATCTTAAGTAGGTGATAGCCGTGTGTTTCTGTAGCACTCATTTGTCACACACATCAGGGCTCAGGGCTCACTCTCCTCTCGCTTCCCCAGCTCCTGCACTGATGTCCCTCCAAGGCCTCTGATCCCTTTTTTGCACTGAAGGGAGAATAAAGTCCCACTGTTCCCAAACATAACGCCACCAACATATTACAGACCCTCATTGTAAGGCCTGGCTGGGGAGAGCTCAGCCTGGGACACCAGTTTAGGCTCATCAGATGTGGATTTAAATAATCACAACATCCCCTTCTCCTTCACAACCAAAGATGGAAGAGAGTTCAAAACGATGGGATAAAGAAACGGGTTTTGGGATTGTACCTACTGGAGATGGAGAACAGGCTCAAAGCTGAGCATCAATCTAGAATCAAAAGAAGTGAATGCTCCTGTTTGCAACAGGAATGGAAGAAAATGAAAATATTGTGGGATAGAAATGAATAAAGATATTGACTAATATCATTTTGGAATGGGCTCAATCTTCAACAGTACAGGGAAGCTTTGATGATCTTTAAGATCCCTTCCACCCCTTTGTTGTCAGGGTGCCTAAAAATGGCTGAAACAAAAAAGGTTTTAGTACTTTTGCAAAAATAAAAAAATCACACTTTTCAATAGAATTTAAAAAAAAAAAGTTCTAATTCTTCTATCTTTTTTTCCTTCATTGCTCTGGCCTTTGAGACAGTCAAATTTACCAGAGTGTCCAAGTGTCTGAAAAGCCTGGATTGTAGTTCCAAAAACAAGGATTTCATGTGGAAGAGGGAATGCTGGTAACTTTTCCTCTGAGACAGGCTTGCACTTGCTTCCACTGTCAAGTACAAGGCACCTCAAAAACAGAAAAGAAGGAAAACAGTCTGTCCTTGGCACCATCCCCAGCAGCAGAAACCCCTGGTGAGGATCAGGGTCAGGTCTGGAGAACACGGAGCTGATGGGAGTTATCAGCCCCTGGGATGGGAGAAGATGTCAAACAAACCTCAGAAGGGATGGGAACTACGAGGTTATTGCTCCCAACTCTCTCCAAGCCCTGGTGGGGAGGGGGAAAGGCTCTTAGGGCCGGAAATCTGCCCCGACTTCCCTCTCCCCCTCTGTTGGACAAAAAAAACCTTATCGCTGCCAGTGTCTTTAAAGATGCCCACACACCTTCCCCGGGGACCAGGGGGGGAAAAAAAAAAAGTCCATTTTGTCTGGCCAGGTCTGAGCTTTGGGCTTGTCTTATCTCCACACGCCCACCCGGGTCCCCACGTGGGAGAGGGGCTGCGAGGGGAGCTCCAGCCCTGATAACCAGGGGCCATGAATCGCCCTTTTCAGCCCCGCTCCCCGTGTGCAGCCAAACTTTATCTCCAGCCTCGAGGAAGGAAAAGCAGAAACCAGCTCAAAAGCCTTTCTTTCCCCTGGTCCCTGATATTCTGTAAGTCACATTGGGAGATTAATATTGCAGCCCTTCCCTCCTCCTCCTCCTGTCCCTACCCCCAAAAATCCCTGTTGCGGCTGAACAGGCTGATAAACTTCAAAAATAAAAACAGATGTGGCAGGAAGAATGATTTATGGACTCCCCCACTCGCTCCAGGTTCTACCTAATGCCAGGGTTTGGGGTTTTTATTTGTTTTATTGTCCACTTAGTATTATTCAACCTATTTCTAGGAAGAAAGATGGGAACAACACCCAGACCTAGAAACGTTGGTATGAGGAGAGGGGAGCACTACTGAATAAGAAGGGAATTGCCAGAGATCCAAAGGGGTGGCTGCACATCACAGATGGAAAGGAGGAGGGAGAAAAGTTATATGGAAAGGAAGGAAGAGAAAGCAAAAAAACACCCAAATTTCCTCCTTTCAACAGTTTGAAAGTCGATAAAATTAAAAAATTGCAAAAAACCAAAGTCTGCTGGTCAGCAAGCAGCAAGTGAACGTGGCTGGGACAAGTGGGGATGAGGGTGATGATGTTGTAGTGAAAAAAAATAAATTGGAGACGTGAAGGGAAGGTAAGAAAAGCTCCAATGGCATCTGAAGAACCACAAATCCTCTGGAAAGCATTCCAGGATCTTCCAGCTATTCCCAGTCACAGGAGAAGGAGGACAGCTGAAGACTGTATGTGTTTGGAGAAGCTTGGAGTACAAACTGAGCAGGGAAATGTGATTTGGGGGCATAAATTCATCTTTAGGAGTGACTGGCGGTCTTGGAATACTCATAGTTTTGAAAGCATTGCTTCAAATGCCTCAAATAGGAGCTGATCACACTGATTACTGATATCTGAGCCTTAAGATCTGCATGGAATAACCAGGTCAGCAAAGAGGGCATGGAAATTGTCTTACTGTTGCATTGGTGCAGGGGAAATCTGTTGAAATAAATTAAAAATTAAATCATCTCCTATTAAACATCCCCAAAGACACACACACAAGTGTCTCTATCAGTGTGTAGGTAAATCAATAATGAAGTAGAAGTATGAAAATAGACTTTGCTGGACAAGAACCAGGAGAGGAGGTGCTTGAACTTGAGGCCTGAGCTGTGCTGGGTGTGCTGGCTCAGCCCACGTGTTCCTTGCATTTCCCCCACTGCCTTTCTAGCATTTCATGCCTGTTTTCACTCAAGTGTTTATTTCTATAAACAGACCCAACCTCAGAAAACAATATAATGACATCCTTCCTGGGGGAGAAGGGGAAGGGGGGGGGAGAGAAGTTTCCTCAAATTACCACGGAGAGTTTCCGCCGGGTTTTTATTTCCAATAATCCAGAGGTAAACTGGAAGCTTTTGAACTCTGCCCTCTGCATTTTGCAGCCTGGGCAAAGATCAAGCCCAGAGTCAGAAGTGTCAGCAGAAATGGCTCTGATATGGGGGGGCTTTCCTTTAGGAAAGTCCTCGTGATTATGTTTACAGAATTCATTACAAACCCCGGGGCCCAGATTAAAAGCAAATGTCTAAAGTGTCCTGTGGGGAATTCTGGCAGGAGCTGAGGATGCAGCTTCCCAGAGGTGCGTGGGAGCTGCAGGAGGTTGGGAGCACCACCAGGAAAAGGGGAGCAGAGCGATGCTAAAGGTGAAACCTGGAGCAGAGGTGAAGGTGGGGAGGAAGCAAACAAAAACCAGTCAGGAAGTGTTTCACCACTTTAAAGCCAAGACAAAGCAACACAGGGCAAATCTGTTCAAAGTGGACACACAGTTCTAGCAATTCTAATCAGGGCAGGACCCCTGGTGAAGAAAAAAAAAAATCCTATCCAAATCTAAAATTGGACACACAATTCCAGCAATATCTGATCATGGCAGAACCCCTGGTGAAGAAAAGGGTCTACATGGACTAAATTGGAACAGCCCAAGACAGAGGGTTCACCAGACCATGGTGAAAACAGCACTCCACCAAAATCAGGACTTTTGGGGTCCTTCTAAACACAGGAAAGACTTTAAACAGCACGAGCTGCAGAGAAAGGCACTATAGGCAAGAGCAAGCCAACTATATATTTATTTATTCACTATTTCTGCTGCTCCATCCCCAACCAGATGAATATTTGCATCCTCCATCTGTCCCTTACTGCACCACAGACCCCAGGGACAGCAAAGGCTTGGGCTGACATAGCTGGTCCAACAGTGCCACGTCCTTGCCCATCACCTGGGGGCATTTTTCATTTTGAAGGAGGATCTGGGAACACCAGAGAGGCAAATGGGCTCAATTGGTCCCTTTTCTTCTGCAAGGGCTTCGTGGTAATTGCTGCTGACAGGACTCCTCTGCAGCAGAGAGGGTTCAGGAAGAGCTGGAAACCATCTCAGGGCTGATTAAGGTGAGGTGTTATCCCTGCCCCCTGTCACAGGGAGCCCCTCTCCATGTCCAGCAGCAGCAGCGATAGGGAAGTGGGGGATATTCCTTGATTTGGGAGAGGACAGGGAGGAAGTGGATGAAAAGTAAATTGTTTGAAGTTGGTTCCTGGACTGACTGCAGATAACCCATTGGCTTTTTTTGGGTATAACTATTTTGAGGCTGTCAGTGCAATTGTTCAGAGAGTCATTTTTGACGGGGTTTGGAGAACTAAAAGTTTTTTAAACTGAGGTTTCCAGGATGTCAGTGGTGAAGGCAGAGCTATCCACAGTGCTTGGAATAATATTCCTTTGGATAGCCCTGCCTTCTCTGCACACAGGTAAATATGAGCCTGACACAGGCAACCTCTTGAAGAACCTCTTGGAATGTCCTTAATTCCCAAAATCATAGAGCCATGGATCCATTTGGGCTGGAAGGAACCTTAAAGCCCATCCCCTTCCATGGGCAGGGACACCTTCCACTAGCCCAGGTTGCTGCAAGCCCCATCCAACCCAGCCTTGGACACTTCCAGGGATGGGGCAGCCACAACATTTAACAAAAAAAATCTAAGAAAAAATAATGTTGCTTTACAGTGCATTTACCTTCTTCTGCACAGCCTTTATTAACTGGTGTGGGACTGAAGCACCATCTTGCAGCAGATATCTGAAATTTTCCCTGAGTCGTGCTAAAAAACCTCTTCCCACTTCACACCATTCAGCCACTGCAGCTCAGCCTGCACAGCTTTAAACATATTTGATTTCATTTAAGTAAAATGGGCAACTGTAGAGCCCCAGGAGGCTCTTTAGTGGGTCACTCATCCATCAGGGTGGTGGGCAATGGGCGGCCTGGCCTTTGTGGATTGTTTGTGCTCCTGGAGCACAACATCCCTCCAGCTCTCCCCAGAGCTGCCTTAAAATGGCCAACCCTTTACCAAGGACATATTCAGATTTCACTTCATCCTGGCTGTCAAGCTTTGTGTATTTTTCCAATGTCAAGCAGATTTTAAGATGGAGGAAGGAGATAATGTGATGATAAAAAGGCTCCACCGGTTTAAAGGTGGCTTTTAAAATATTGTATTATGTGCTGCATGGGAGAATTTGCTTTTTACCCCCAAATTTTCAGCTGAGTGGTAACGGGAACACACATATAGAGTGGGCCAGGGGCAGATTTTCATAAAGAAAATAAATGTGTGCCTGTCCCTCCTGCACACACACACACACAAACAACAACCATGTGGTGCTGGATATTTTTTTTTTTTCTCTCCAAGGCATATTTTTAACTTTCTTTTCTATCAGCTTGTAAAACATGATTTTTATTCTTCCTTTAATGGCCTGGGCTAATTACTCACGGTGACCTTTGACCTCCAAGTGCCTTCATTTATGGTAGCACATTCCTTTCAACAGAAACATATTGGCTTGGTTTTACAGGGTGCTGATGTCTGGCCTGGCAGCCCAAACCTCCACGGTCCTCCCAGCACCCACAGCCCACTCTGGGAGCCAAAAGCATCATCCAACTTTCTCATAAACACCGGGGAAGTTTCACCTGAGCAGAAACACCAAAAAAATTTCTCTCCGTTTAAAGATTCTGCCACTGGAATTTATCCCAGGCAAAGCTGCTAAATCGCTGGAGATCTGGGGAATTGTGAAGGCATGTGCAGCACCTTGGCTAAACCAGGGGGGGAAAGTTTAACTGGGTGGTGGAAAGATCCCTGGAAGTGTCCAAGGACAGGTTGGACAGGGCTTGGAGCAACCTGGGCTAGTGGGTAGAACAAATTGAGATTTAAGGGCCCTTCCAACCCAAACCATTCCATGATTCACCTGGTTTAATGCACCAAAATTCTGGGGAGGGCTGAGAGCTGCAGGAACACCACTGTTAGTTCAGCTACACAGCACAGTTCTCCTGAATTTATCAAAACATTTATTCAAATGTTGCTAGAATTTATCAAAAATAATCCGTTGAAAGAGTTCTACAAAATACATGGAAGTTACAGGGAAAAAAAACCCCACAGAACAACAAAATCCTGACTATCACCAGCATCAGGAGGGTTGTGTACAAACAAGGAATTAGGGGTTGTCCCATGGCTGGGTATAAAGTTGTGCCTTCCATATTAACCTCTCCCAGATCTTTGACAAATTGCTTAAAATTTGGAACTGGAAGTTGCTGAATGTTCTGGCCTAAAGTTCAGAAAAATCACAGGAGCCCCATATTGACATAAAATATAAAAGCAGCCCCAAATCTGTTCAGAAAGGTACTTAGGAACACGTCTGAGTTCTTGACTGGGGAGGAAGAGCTGAAATGGGGTGAAAATTCACATTTTGTGATGAGCAACAAGATTAAAATCATTGAAGCTGCCCAAACTCTTTTACAAGGAGAGGAAAATCCAGCTTAACAGTTTATAAGTAGATGTTGTGAAGTGCAAAAAAGAGAAAGAGTTCTTTGTCAATCACTGTTTACCTAAAATAGAAAAAAATCAAGCCCAAAAAACCAACTGGGGGATGAACTGTTGAGTCCTGGGGACAGAAGGGGAAGAGTCACCCAGAAAACGAATGTGCTCGTAGGTGTTTTGCAGTAGTTACATGGTTTTCATGATAAGCCTTTAAGCTTTTGGGTTATTTTTCTTGGGTCTTTTAGAACCTTCTCCCCCCCTTCCCTCAGCCTCCCCTGCACTAATACAGACTCTCAGAGAAAGACCATTTACTCGCCCCGTTGTCAACGCATCTGGACGTCTTGTCAAAACAATATAATTTTACTTGGTAACTTTTTGACACTGGTATTTATTGCACCTGTCTCTGGTCATGATTTATGACTTGTCTGGTGAGTATTACTCTACAGCCCCGAGTTTACAATGCCAGATAAGTGAAGCATTTGAAGTCCCCGAATGGGCTGTAGATTTATAGGTGGGGATTCCTCCTCTCCCCCCCTCCGAGGAGGAGGGAAATTAAGATGAGCGTTTTCTCCCGGTTTTCTGGGTGGCAGAAATCAAGGTGATGGAAAGTTCTTTGAAAAGGGGAAGAAAAAAAACAAAAGGGAGGGAAAAATCGCTGTCTGCTGCTGTCTCTATTAGACGGAATATAGTGAAGTTAGAGGGAGTGCTTTGCAGAGGAGAGGTTTGTC
This sequence comes from Neopelma chrysocephalum, assembly GCF_003984885.1. Lineage (NCBI taxonomy): Eukaryota > Metazoa > Chordata > Aves > Passeriformes > Pipridae > Neopelma > Neopelma chrysocephalum. Next base: position 10,298,805 of record NW_020897746.1, on the reverse strand, counting down.
TGCATTAATCTATATCTGACTGTCTGTAGGGCATTTTAACACCCAGAGCTGTTCTCAGCACTGACACATCAGCGTCATGCAAGTCACAGCATTCAGAAAAATCCACCAGCTTGACATTCTGAATTAGCAGATTGCAGTGCTTTTTGGGGTAATACTCACCCCTACTTAATGCTGAAACATTAAATAAAAAAATCTAAGCTTTACCTGAGTAACCCCACTGCACAAACTGGGATTATTCACTCACATAATAACCATGTCCACGAGAAGCTGTTGCAGAACGTGAGCCTAAAATATTTGATAAAAGTAGCAATCCTACCTTGTAAATAACCCCATTTTTCTTTTCTCCTTTCGTTTCAGCAAAACCTCCATTCGGGGCCTAAATCAACTTGACAGTATCCCTTAAATATAGAGCATGTTTGAAAGGTATTTATTATTCTATTGCTGGTAAAATTTGCCAGACTTTAAAACAAATCCGGGCTTCCTTCCTAGCCCAGGTTCTTTTCCAATCTGATCCCCCCTCGCAGATGTAACACAAGACTGTTGCCACAGTTTGGTTGTTGTAATGGAATTATCCTTCCCTTGGACCTCAGCTGAGCAGGGGCAACACGTGGACGTGTGAATGTCAGATAAAATTGTTTTGTAAACACGTGGCCCCTTTCATTTGTCAAGATTTCATTAGAGATTCTAAAGGTACTTGACAGGGTTTGCTACTGCAGTGCCCTGGGGATCCATATGTGAGATTCCCTGGGCTGATCCTTCCACAGGAACCGGGTGGAAATCGGGCGCTGTAAGGTCTGGGGAGCTCTGGAAGCAAAACCTGAGGTTTGTTTTCCGAGTATTTTTCAGTGTTGAAGTAAAAAACCAAACAAATAAACCCTCTTTACGTGGTAACAATATTATGGAAGGGGAAGAAACCCCTCACTGCCCAGACTGGTGTGTCCCAGGCCAAAGCCCCCCGACCCCATATCTGCAGCAGCACGAGCTGCCTCTCCTGCCCCAAACCTTGCACATTCCCGACTCCTTTGATGGATTGCCAAGGAAAACACCGGGCAGGCATCAACTGTGCTGTTGCCAGGGCGATGGAGAAGCCGGGGCAGAGGGAGCAGAGATTTCCATCAACAGGACTTGAACAAAAGCCTTGATTCAGGGGCTTGGGGGGCTGATGCTGCTGGGCTTTTGCAGGGAGCAGAGAAAATGGGGAACTGCTCAGAAATTCCAGGTTGTGATTCCTTCAGGGAAGAAGGCACAGCCTTAATTTTTTTTTGTTCTTCTTCTGATTCAAGCCTGACCTTTTTAGTTCTTCCTCACCCTTTGAAATGAGAAATAACGAGGCTGGTTCTAACAGTCAGGTGTAATTATTGGCTGTTTGGACATATCTGGGTTGTAGACTTTGGGATGGAGAGTCAGGCCATCAGTTGGGATTGTCACCTCACACTAACTACTTCAAAAAGGCAAAAAAACCCACCTCAAATGGTTGTGACAGTGATCTCTGAGGGCATAAAATCTGTAACTGAAACTGATTGTATTTGTTACAGATAAAACTATCGTGTATTTTTTATCATCACAGAGTCTGTTGGCAACTTGTTCTTGAAAAGTTTACAGAAATACAGAATATCTGGAGAGAGCAGAAAGAAATAGAGGGAGATAATTCCAAAATCTCATTTCAGCTGCTGCACACAGAATTGGGCATTCCTTCATATTTGAATCTTCAACAAATGGACTCAGAGGTCTTTTCCAACCTAAATGACTCTATGAATTTTGATGTTAACATGTTCAAATGCACTTTCAGATTTTTTCACTAATAACCAGCAGTTTGTGGGACTATTTTTTGTACCTGAACTGATGTGAATTTGTACTTGCAAGTCAGAAGTAGCTGCTTTAGATTTAAAAACAGAACTTAAGAATTTAATGACTGAACTTTCCTTAAAAGTGATGTGCACAGGACTACTGCATTTAGAAAGAAAAACTAACATTTGATTATCTTATGAAGCCCTGAAGGCAGAATGAAAATTATGTTAAAATAAGAAACTTACCGATTGCTTACAGATTTCCATCCAACTAGAAATAGATTTTCAGGCACTTAGAGCTATTAAATTATACATCCTGATAAACAAGCACAAATTAAGTGAAATTTTATCCTGAGTTTAAATGAAACAGATCTTTTCAAGACTGCCTTAGGAGAATTTGTGAAACACCACCCACTAATGGTTCCTCATGTTCCAAAAATTAAAGTGCTGCTGTTCTTTCCTAGAGATCAAAAAGAGTTTGGTTTTCAGGTTCAATTACAGCAAAGAAAAGACCAAAATACTCGATTTTTGGTCCCTGTCATTCCACTGAGCCCCGTTGGGTGGTGGGAAACACAGTCTGTGACCTTCAGGAAGGAAGAATAACCAGAGGAAATATTTCAAACAGGTCAAGGTGGCAATGGACAAGTTATTCCACAGCTCTGCACCCTGTGGGAGTCCCTAATCCTTCCTTGAAGCAGGAGCTGATGGATATTGATGGTCAAAAACTCCTGCAGATAAGTTTTGCTCCGATTTACCAAGTTCTCCTGCATTGTCACTGAGCTGGGGAAAGGATTTTCACCCCACAATGCTCCCTGCTTTGGAATTACAGGGAATTCTGTGTTATCCTCAGAGGAATGGACTCCATCCAGTGCACGAGGCCTGGTGGAGCTTTCCCTGGAGTTGAACCAGAGCATCCAGGACACCACCTGGAACTGGCAGCTCCATCTGCACACATCTGGCTTGTGTGGAACACACCCCTACCCAGGCTGGCCAGTCAGAACCTGCTGCTTTAGGGACCTCAGAGCTCAGGGTGAGATCTGGGAGGGAGAATATCCCACGAGTCCAAGGCACCTCAGCTCTGGTTTGCTGATGAGCTGCCTCTGAACGTGTCGTGGCTCCAAAAACACCATCTCACAGGTAGGATGAATCATGAAGGCACACAGCCCTTCCACTCCTCCTGCAGATAATCAGCACAAGTGGATTCTTTCTGTAGAAACTGGGAGAAAAATCCCATTTCTGCTCACTCTTAACCAACCCAACCGGTGGGTTGCCAAGCCCATGACATCATCACTGGCAACATCCAGCCCTCAGATTAGAAGTAGCCTGATGACATCACCCCTTCCAGCTTCTATCTAACAGATGGTTTCTGTATATTGTGTAATTTTAGATCATTATTCATGGTTTGGGTCAGCATAATTCAGGAAGTGAAAAAACTGCCAAGAAAAATTGACCTGGAACTAGTTCAAAGAGCCTAAATTATTTTATTGATTAGACTCCTTAGCTTTCATTTTCCAGCAGAGCCATCATGAATCATCGATACACAACAATATCTGAGTAATTTCTGTGTGAGCTCAATGAAGGGCCCCAAAACAAGGTAAGCTTTGAAGGATTAAACCTTCGAGCTGCTTGAAAACAAGAGGGCTAAAAATGATTTGCTGGGAAGGCCTGAAAGGGGGCCAGGAGCTATTTACTGAGGCGAGTGGTTTGTTTGAACTGGGGGGTTATTTATTTTCATATTAGACTTGTTGACTTCATCTCAAAGGCTTGGGAGAGGCCTTTTTTCACCAGCACTGAGATAAAGCACCACAAGCCTGGTGGAGGAAGGGGGAAAAAAGTAGAGGGAAGGGGGGTAAAAAAGGCTGGGGAGTGGTTTTTATTGCAAAGGTTTATAAAAGGAGAGCAGCCATGGAGAAGCCTTTGTGTAAGAAATAGATGATGAGTGATCTCTGCATCTTTGGTCTTGTATAAAGAGATCTCTCAGATGTTCTTGTGGCACTGAGCACCCAGGTTCATCATGGGGAAAAGTTTCTTTTCTGATTGATCCACACCCAAGTGCAGGATTCCAGCCCCAAATCAGCTCAAATCGGGAACTGGGGAGGAGGAGGGAGGGGAAGAGTGTAATTTTCTGTCAAGGTGCTCAAACAACACTGACTTTGTGGTGTCCTCCAGCCCCAAGACAAGCCATGAGAAGGGGTGTGACAGTTCCACTGAAATGGTGCCCCAAATGAGACACTCAGAAATGTCCCAAACCCACATCACCAGTGTCAAACAGCACTGAAGTAGAACACGAGGATTTTAGGGGGGGATGAGACATCAAGTCCTGTCAAGTCTGTCATCTAGTTGCTTAGAATTTGCCTTTCCATGGAACACATTGGACCATTGCATTGCAAACAGGGCACCTTAACTGGCCTGTTTTCATGATAAAATATTAAATATCCTCACTATCAGCAGTCAAGCCCTTCTCTAATCTGGATCTACTCTTGCCTTGGGTTTTTAAGAACACCAAGAAAACACCTTGCCCTGACCAAGTATCTTTTACCTGTAAAATAACTACACACTTTATGTCTCTGGTGAGATCATTTCACCATTTGCAAGATGTCCTCTTACCAAAACATTATGGTTTGCCAGTTATAAATATTTAGGGAAGATATCCTAGTTTAATTAAAATCTTCATGGGGGAAAAAAAAAAATCTAGTGTTGCCTTTCCAGTCAGAGAAATAAAATATGGCATTTGAAACCCGTCCCTTCCCATCCCCAAACACATGGTTTGACACCCTTCTGTTCTGTGAGAGTATTTTACAAGTTTGGGTTTTGTTCTAATGCATAATTAAAATCAGTTTGAAAGCCTGGGGCTTGGCTGCAAAGTGGGAAGCATTGTTCAAATGCCAGGTTTAACACCTAGTTTTTGTTGCTTGAGTTACAAGTGCTGGGGTTGCAAAAGCCGATGGAAACTCGGTTTTTTTAGAGGATCCTTAAATTTGGAACCTGCCCCCTGTGCTTGACAACAGCTTGTCCCCATGAACAGGCTCCAGGTGTAACCTGGTGTCACCTGCACAGCCTGGATGGGTGGGAATGTGGCTGTGCTGTGTCCTGGGATTACAGGTGGAATGGTTGGGCACAGAGCACTTCTTCAGGTGCAGGGGAAGGTTCTGTGGTAGGTGCACAGAGAGAACATCATTCCTGACTGCAGGAAGAACATCTCCCCACAAAGGAAATTCCTCCTGTACTACAGGGCAAGAGGACACAGCCTCCAGCTGGGCCAGGAGGAATTTCTTGCTGGAAAGGGTGGTCAGGCTCTGGAAGGGGCTGCCCAGGGAGGTTTGGAGTCCCCACCCCTGGAGGTGTCCAAGGAAGGACTGACTATGGCACTCAGTGCTCTAAGCTGGGGGACAAGGTGGGGATCAGTAAAAGGTGGGAGTCAGTCTTGGAGGTCTTTTCAGACCTTAATGATTCCATGATTCTGCCATCTTTCTTTAATCCTTCATTTCATGCTGGCACAGAAGCCCATTTGGAAGACAATTTTATAGTAACATGAAATTTTATCAGTCTTCCCAAGCTCAGAACCACCTTTTCCCGAAGCTGCCTTAGCAGGGATTGTCGGCCATGATAAACTGATTGCACCCTTATTTCCAGCTAAAAACACCCAAAATCTGAATGAAGAGCCAGACAACATTTTTCTTCACACATTAGAAAGTCAGGAGATCCAAGCAAGGCCAATCCTAGAATGGTTTGGGTTGGAAGGGACACTAAAAATCATCTCGTTCCACCCCCTGCCATGGGCAGGGACACCTTCCACTAGCCCAGGTTGCTCCAAGCCCCATCCAGCCTGGCCTTGGACACTTCCAGGGATCCAGGGGCAGCCACAGCTTCTCTGGGCAACCTGTGCCAGGGCCTCACTGGGAAGATTTTCTTTCCTAATATCTCCTCACAGAGATCACTTGTGTCAACAAGAAAATGATTCAAAATGATCTGTCTTAACCTGAGGGGTGGTTTAATTACAAGATCTGAATTTTGTCCAGATGATTTTATTATCCCAATGTTCCTGAAGACTTATCATAATAGCCATAAACATGTTCTGAGAAAATATTCCCTCTATCCTATATCCAATGGGAGAAATACTGTAAAGATTGTCTAAAATTACGATTTCTATTAAAACTTTGGATTTGTTACTGAGAACAATTTTTAGCCCTCTGGTTATTTGGAGATCTCGTTTGCCAACTGCTCCCAAATAAGCAAATCCCTTTTCCTCCTTCCCCATTTCAATAGCCAAAGAAAAAAAATATCAGTGTGGCCATCACGATGTAATTCTGTTTTCTTTCAAAACTTGTGCATTAAGTACTTTCCCCTCAAGCATTTCCAGGCTGGATCACATCCCTTTCTGAACATCCCACTTCAGGAAGGGGGGGAGAAAAAAAATACCCACTGACATTTTCCTTATCAGCTGTGTGAGGATCAGCTGGGGCTTTTTGCAGCATTTGAGGCAGCACACAGAGGAGACAGCAGGGATTTGGAGGAGGATGTCGACAGATAAGACCTTTCCCTCGGCTCCCTTTGCCAAACCACGTAAAACACTGATGATTATTCGCTTTATCCCGTGTCAATACCTTTTGCCTTCATTTTCGTGCTCTTAAAGGAGAAAATCATGTTTGAAAAAAATAAGAAGGTGTCATATATGCTTCCCATGTCCCCAAATTTGCTGTCACCCAAGGAGTCTGGTGAGATGTTGGCCAGCTGGAGCAGAGGTGTTGGTTGCAGCCAGAAGGGAGCACTTTGTCCTCTAAATCCCTTGGAGTAAGTTGGTTTTCCTTGCCAGTCTGTGATTGAGCCATCACAGCTCAGGGATGACTGTGGGGAAATATTCCCTTGGAAGGCTCAGCCTTTAAAAGCCAGCACAGGGAATTCCAAGGAATTCCAGCCCCTTGGGTTCAGTCAAACAAGCAGGACCTCAACAGCCCCAGCTGGTGGGAAAGGAGGGTTTGTGGCACCTCAACTGACACCAACATTTGGAGACAATTCAAAGATTCCTCTATTTTCAAGTGTCCTTCTCCTGAGGAATGTGGAATTGGTTTGGTTTGCTTCCCTCAGGGCTTTCCCTGTCCCCATCTGTCCTTCCCCTTCTGGAGTCCACCTCAGTGCCTGAAACATTTCAGATTCACCTTCATTTGTCCTTCAGGAGGGTCAAGGTGGAGGCCACCAACCTTCTCAGAGGACTAATAAGGGAAGGAAAGGTGGCACTCAAACCTTCCCACCAATCTGCAGCAACACCATGATTCCTAAGGAAAGGATTTGGCTATAAACTATCAACACCCAGAATATTTTGTGCAGCATTCCCAGGAAAAGCCTTCCAGTTTCACCAAAATATTGCAATGACCAGTGAAATGTAGGATCCATGAATTGTGACCGAGGGAAATATTCCTATGGAGGGAAATATTCCTATGGAGGGAGTTGCCATTCACAGTTGGGCAAACAGAAGGATTAGAAGATGATTCTTCCTTTAATTTCGCCAATTAACCCCAATATTCGATATCAAGGCTGGTTATAGAGTAAAAAATAATATGAAATGTTGTTTTTCTAGACCTATTTATTTTGCTTGTTAATGGATTAAAATAGTTCCCAGCTGTGCAAAGTTCTCATTACGTTCATTACTTATAATGCTCCTCACAATGAGATGATTAATTCCACACACTTGCAGGCCCTTCACTGAATGCTGATGATTAAGCAATTATGTTAATCCACTAGTGTTAGTTTTCTCACTGCTCTGATGATGGTTGGGACCAATTTCTTTGCTGAATTATTCCATGTACACGCCTGAAGTTTTACTAACATTTGTAAAGGCCAAATGCACCACTCACAAACAAGGTGAAGGTGAAAATTGCAGATTATTTGTCTCTGGTGTATTTGGGACAGCTAAGAAAAGAGCTGGACTTCATTTTGATTCTTTCTGGTTTAGACAAACTCCTGGACAGGAGTAACATCCATTTTCTAAGTCTGTTTTAACACTGAAACTGTAATTTCAGGCCTAATAGAGTTGAATCCTTTCATTTAAATTGGGTTTTCTCATATTGATTGTACTCAGCAGCTGATTTGATCTTTTATTTCCATGATACTCATAACAAAATGGGTTTTAGAAGCATTGTACAGATGGATATAAAAGCAACCCAAATATTGTGCCGTTCAGGGCCAGGAACCTGATGTTTGCAGGAGGAATTACAACCCCTCGTGTGATCAGCACCATGAGAAATGGATGATTATTCCCCATATTTCAGATTTCATCTCTAATTTGACACAAAGCAGCAGATGGTTGGACAAGGGAAGGACATTCTCCTCCTTTTAGGTGAAAGTGTTTGTCAGTGACAAAAATGGAAAGGGAAATAACACAGTGGGAGAAATATGGAATAAATTTTACCAATCTTTGCTCAGCTTGGTGGTTCTCTGAGTACATTTGTGCACTACCTACAGAGACATGTGAGGGGAATGTTTCCAAGGAGGCAGAAACCTCCTGCCCATTGGATGCACTCAAATCCCTGGGTGTCCAAGGAATCACCACCTGGAACTGTGGTCATTTATGGTTCTGCCAGTCCTGGGGAATGGGAAGGAAAGTCCTTGGAAAGGGAAGGAAAGGCCAAGTCCCACCTCCCCAGACTAAACACCAACCCCCTGGCACTGCCCAGCCCTGGGTTGGTGAGTCCTTGTACAATGGACACCAGAAATGCTCCCACTCTGCCCACCCAGCACAGGGGCCAAACCCAAAATGCTGAACACCCACACAAACCAAACCTGCACCAAACCCATCATCCCTAAAGGCCTTGGACAATTTTGAGCTCCCTACTCAGAAAAAAAATACAATAAAGCAGCAGCTTATAGATGCAAAAAACCAAGATTTAAGGGTATCCTCCTGTTTTGCCACTTTTATCCTTAACTCCTGTGTCTAAGTGCATATTCATAACAACCTCAGTGGTGTTTTCTGAATATAGACAATGCATTTTCTGGATATAGACAATGCATTTTCTGGATATAGACAATGCATTTTCTGGATATAGACAATGCATTTTCTGGATATAGACAATCAGTGACCACAGCTTTTATTTGGGGAGGTCCATTTCCTCCCCAACAGCTCATAAAAGCCCCCCAAAGCCAGCCCAGGTCCCTGCAGCCCGGGCTGAGATGTTATATATTGGTCAGTCAGGGTGCTGACGGCTCGCCTGCAATGTGGCCTCTGTCTTTTTTATGATCTACATTCCTGGTGAGTGTTGGGGAGATTGATCCCATTCTGGGATGGAGATTTTAAAACAGATGTGTGGGGAAAGAAAAAAAAAAAAGCTGCAGAGGGTGCAAGAAAGAGGTGCAAAATAAAATAAAATAAAATCCTGAAACCCTGAGAAACAACCTCTTAGAGACCTGCTCAGGTTTGTCAGGGAGGAGTGAAGTAACACCATAACACCACAAAAATACCTTCACAGAAGGAAGGCACCAGTTGCTAAATAAACTTAAATTTTGGAGAGAAAGATAAGAGAGATTAACAAATGGAACTGCAGAGGAAGCAGTAAGTTCTCAAGGCCTTGTTGCCTTCAGGTCAAGAGCAGATGTTTCAGCTAAATAGAGATTATTGGTCCTGGTAAGAGGTTACAGAGTGAATTTTTATCTTCTTAATGTCAAAATACGCAAGTACCATATTCTAGGTTTAAATCTGTATATAAATAGATATATCTAAAAATAAATATATAAAAAAATATGATGTTCATCTCTCAAGACAGTGACACTAAGACTGGGGGGTTTAATAAAAAAGCAGCAGCATTTCCACATAAAGGCATTAAGAAGCATTTCACATTTTTCATAAACACTCCTGTTGGGAATTTAAAAGGAAAAAAATCTAATAAAGGCTGAAGGACAGTTGGCAAGCACAGGAAAGTCTGTACCATCACCCTAATGATTAACTTTCTTCATTCTCTCCAATTCCTCCCCAAACCAGCATTTTCTGGTCTTTTCCAGTGGCATCATAACTTAAAGAGGTAAATCACAGAACAGAATCACTTCCCTGGCACCCAGTCCCTTGATTTCCTTCATCTTTCCCCCCCTCTCCATGAGATCAGGATAACTGGGATTACCTTGGGGTTTGTTTTTTTTATTTTATTTTTTTTTCACAACTGCTTCAAGGAACTGAAGGTACCCAGTGCTTTAGAAAAGTCCAGTGTGAAACTTGCTCTTAATATTCATCCACGTGTTTCAGTAATCTCCATATTTGAATTTAATCCCGGATTTTAAAGCCAGACTTGTTGTCATTCATTAAATTCAACACCAGCTTCCACGTTCTCCTCCTTTGGGAAACCCGAGGAGAGAAAAAATGGATCAGAATTCTTTATTCTCCCCAAAAACTGGGCTAAAATTCTGTCTCCAGCTGTTCCTCCGAGCTCAGCAGAGGGAGGAGATTGCCACGAGGTAACATTAGAAATCACCAAAATCCCAGTGGCCACCCGGAGGTGTTGAAGGGGGGTCAGGGAGCAAGACAGACATGAAAAGGCTTTTTTTTTTTTTTTTTTTTTGCAGCTGGTTCCTTTCTCCCATCGACTGTACAAAGGGAGAGAGGGAGGGGGGCACAGGGGCGAGGGTGGATTATGAAAGGGACACGCTTTCCATCCATGTTCAGGAAACCAGGGAGACAAAAGGCACACAGCAGCAGCCACATGGCAAGGGGGCTTTGGAAAACAGCCTGCTTCCTCTGTTGTTTCCTCAGAAGCCCAGGATCCATTGCTCAGTTTGTTTTTCCAAGGAAATAATTAAAGATGTGGATTTAAAAAAAAAAAAGTAACAAAGGACTGACCCTTCCGTTTTTTTTTTTTTTGTTTTTACCCCTTTTTTTTTCTGCCTGCCCACTCTGAGGGAAACCCTTTCCATGCCCCCCTTCCCCTCTCCACACAAGCACAGGAGCAGGGCTGGGTTTACATCCCAGTAGAAGGGAATACTTAAGGAAACCTTTGGCAGTATTACAGATTGAAGTGCAAGGAGATGGTTTTATCAGGAGGCTTCAAGGCTATTATTGTCCAAATAAACACTTGCTTTGCCAGACATGATCTACAGCTGCTGCCCAGAGACCCCTGAGCTCCATCTGAATTTCAATCTCCCTGTCTCAGCCTCCCTGGCCTTTCTGCCTTTCCCACTTTTTGCAGCCCTGAATAGCCCACTGTACTGGATTACTTCATTTTTTCCATCTCAACAGGCTTCACCAGGCTCCTGACTTCCTGCCCACCACTCTAGTCCCCACTCCATCTAGATTTAGGAAGCTGGAGCAGCTTTGGGGTTCTATTTTTTGCTACTTCCAGGGGACAGGATGCTCCCCCCCAGGTTTCACTGCCATGATGCAGCAAGTCCCTGCTGAGCAGAGCAGGGATCCCATGGGATGCAAATCTCCTCCCTGCAGGGATCCCAAGGGATGCAAATCTCCTCCCTGCACCACACACAAATGCCTTGAGTAAAACAAGAAGCAGCTGAGACAAACTTTCCAAGAGAGTTGTTAAATCCTTATCATTTTTCCACTTTCCTATACCCACATTGTTCTCCAGTGTCACAAACAGACCCACAAGAGGCAAAGGACAGGAGATGTTCCAGCAGCGTCATCACAGGACCAATTAAAAAACAAAGACAGGAGATGTTCCAGCAGCATCATTACAGGACCAATTAAAAAACAAGGACTGACACAATTACACTAAAAAAAAAAAAAATCACTTCAGAGCATTTTAAGGAGCAGAACTGCAGGAGGAGAACAGCAAGAACAAGTGTTTCTACCCAGATTCAGGTGTTCTTTTCCTGCAAAGACAATTTCAGAAAGAAATTCTACCAGCAAACCAGCCAAGAATAAAAAACTCTTCATATAATATCATCAGAAATAAACTTCTATTTACTCCTTTTTCTTCCCTGTTCCTTCTCTTACAGCCTTTTCCTTTTGCTCTTGGTTTAGAAGCTTCCTCAGCTCTAAACATCCAAATCACATCCATGGCTCTGGACATTTTAGCAGGAAACAACCTCAGCACCAAGGCCACTGTAAATCTGGATACATCAGTCCCCTCAAAGTGAATTTAAACCAGGACTTACCTGAATCTTCCCTTCACACTCCGATGCCAAGAGGTCCCAGGGACAAACTCCAGGCTTGGCTTGGGCAGACCAGGCTTAACTCGACCCTGATGCTGAGCAGAGGTTTCCCCATGAGCAGTTCCCAGGGAAGCAAAAGCAGGAACAGCCCTGAGCAGGTTTTTTATGGGGGTTCCCTTTGCAGCACAATCTCTCACACCTGGGCTCTCACTTGGCCCTCAACCAGCTCCAGCTGGGACCAATCTTGGCCCTCACTCCTTTGACCTGGGTAAAACACTCTGAGACTTTCTTGCAGCATTATTTGATGCTCTCTTTAATTTCCTCGCTTTAATGACACTATTTTTGGCAGATACATAAACTTTTTATCTATAATAAAGCCAGGAAAAGCAGCCTTTTAACCTCCTAAGAATTAGACTGATAGCACACACACTGATACCTTAAATATACTATTAATGCTGTTCTAAAGTAGTTTACACTCTCACAGGGATTAGAGACACAGGAAAAAGTCTGATAGTTGAGCTCCCAAATTTTAATCCCCATCACAAACTCAGAAATATTTATTTCTAGTATTTAATCTTGAGAGCAGCTGAGCTTGGACTGCAAATCTTGAGTCTGCAGCCCAGGATTTCTGATCTTTGTCCCTAAACTCAGTGTATTTTTTACTCCAGGTACTGATCCGAGTTCCACCAAGAGGGTTCAGATTTTAACCCAAGGTAGAAACTCTCAGGAGAAACTTGTCCCTCATTTTTCCAGTCACCTACAAAGATGCTGTATTTTATATACAGGTTATTGAGGTGTTATTTTGGAGACTGACTGCACAGTTCACAGAAAACAAACAAAACAAGGAGAATTGGGTTGGATCTAGTGTTTTGGCCTCTTCACGTGGAGCTGATGAGTTGATAAACTGGATTTTCTGTTCCAACCATTTTCCTTGTTTCTGAACTTTGTGAAGGCGAGTTTTGTGTCCCCACGACCTGCCTGGACCAGCAGTGGTCCTGTAGGTCCCATTTAGGATGCAGGAAGGGGTTTTCCATGGGGATGGAACATCCTCAGGTGCCCAACTCCTGGGTTCAGCCTGGCTCACACTCCTGCTGAGTGTGCAGCTTTGCTTTGCTTTGGTTTGTTTTTTATACCTGAAAAGCAAGACTTCATAAGTTTTGCCTTTCAAGCCTTAATCTTCAAGTTCCTCCCTTTCCACCACCTACTCAACCCCTGAATGCAACATTTCTAAACCACTTCTACTCGATATACCCCATTTAACTCCTCGGGCTGAAGGGGCCTTTCACGCCCTCCTGGTGATGGGCACCAGCTCTAAATGGAGCATGTGGGAGCCCCTGGCTTTGGATTTCCTTGGGGCACAGACAAGCCCCCTTGTTCCTGCACCTCGAGGAAATGATGGGACAAGAGGGAACCTTGTCTGGCTCAGCCAGAGTTGGGTCTGGGCTTCAAAAGCTGCTGCCAGCCAGGAAGGGGGAGATGTTTAGACCATTAACATTTTCTCCTTGATTGGTCTGGGAAAACAGAGAGCCCTCCTTTCATGCCAGCAAATGCAGTATACATATGCAAAATAAATACCAGTTTAGTTTCTTTCTGCACTGCTCTGTGTCCAAATAAACAGACCTGTCCTTCAGCAGCAGGATCCCTCCAAAGGGAGCTCAGCTTCCAGAACTGTGGGACACTTGTTGCACTCCTTGGGGATGTTGTCAGCACATCTCTACCTGTTTTCCCATGAAATTGGGGTAATTACTGGCTTAACTCATGCCTGCAGTGATAATAAAACCGACAGGGTTTTTTATTCATGTGTCTGATTCCATTCCTAAAAAACATATCCCTGGAATTCAGTGATGTGAAGGACTTCAGAACACCTCCTAAGCTGCCAGTTTGCTGTCTTTGTATTAATAGTAATAATTTAGAGAACTACAAGCAAAGATAAATTCATTTTATCAATCTCAGCCACAAATTCTGTTTATTTGTTTGCAGGTCCCTCTGTTGGGGGGTCATAAATTATTTGTCTTTGCTGTTTTTTTGGCCAGTGCCCACAGCAGGATGCTCCTGGTGATACTCATTAATCCCATAAACTATTGATTTCCAACAAAATAAGGGAAGATCTTTAAAAGGTTTTAATTCCTAATAAAAATTCTCAATCTCTTTGAAATAATCTCAATATAGGGCTGAAGCAGGGAACACTTCTCCTCTTTTGGACATTATTTAGGTAGAAACTTTCATCACTACGTCCTTTGTTGTATCATCTTGACTCTTCTCACCCCATTTTGGGAGCAGCTCCATCTTGAAAACATCAAATTTGACCTGAAACCATCAGTGAGCTCCATCTGATAACGAGTCTCCGTGTACCTGTGTGGTCTGATGTCAGAGAAACAGCTTGGAAATGGGAAATCAGATGGAATTACACGATCCTTATCTTTTTCCCCTACAGAGGGCACGAGCTGCTGATTCAGAAGTTGCTTGAAGTGAAGGGAATCAGGAAAAAAAAGAGATTTTTCCCTCATTTTTCAGGAGTTGTAGCAGATATTAGCAAGGGGCCCTAACCTGGTTATTAGCTATGCAAGGCTATTGTTTATTTTTGCACAGGAACTAGAGGAGAAAGCATCTCTGCTTGTTTTTCTTTACTTAACTAAAGGAATTGCAGAGCTTTTTGAAAGGGTTAAATCATTTCCTCCTTTCCTGCACTCCCTGTGTGTGAGTGTGTGAGTGTGTGCAGGAGGTTCCCCACTAACCAGAGCTCTGTTTTCCAAAAGGAAATTAAAACGAAATGCAGCAGCCATGCTGGGACTTCACACTTCAGGGACTTACAAAGCAGGATCAGCTGCTCCAACTGATGGTCCCCTGAAGTGCCCAGAGCTCCTCTTCAGGAAGGGACCTCAGGGTTTTACAATATCACCCTTCCAGTGACTTCATTTGGGTTGTGCTGAACCTCCTGTTAAAAGCAGGGCCTTGAATATTTCATTAAAAATGCCTCTGATGGCACCAGCACATTGTTACCTGCAGGAGCATCATCCCCTTTCCCTGGGGATGTGCTGCATCCCACGGCAGGATGGGAAAAAAATAAAAATAAAAAAATGTGTGCAGAATTCCATGTTCCCCTGGGTGCTGAGCCCCTTTATCTCTTTAAGGGCTGCAGCTTCTCTTGCTGGGTCACTGTCTGTGCCTGTACAATTATTATTTTCATGATAACAAACCACAAGTAATGAAGGAGCTGGAAACTCGAGTGTTGTGAATATTACAGCAGAAAATGTGTCTCGGTCAGACAGGACACGTGAGCAGGGAATTAAAATGTGTTTATTTCTCCAGCCCTCATTTCTGGATCTCCTGTTCCTCCAGGAATGCAGGAGGAAAAGGGGCAGGGAAATGTGAGCCACGGGATTGCTGAGGTCAGAAAAGATCTCTAAAATCATCAAGTCCAGCCATCAACCCATCAGCACCACTTTCACCACCAAACCATGTCCCCAAGTGCCACATCCACACGTTTTTTGGGCACTTCCAGGGCTGGTGACTCCACCCTCCAGTGCTTGACAACCCTTTCCATGATAAAATTTCCCCTAACATCCAATTTAAACCTCCCCTGGTGTAACTTGAGGCTGTTTCCTCTCGTCTTGTCACTTGTTGAAGGTCCAAAACCCAGGAGCAGTGGTGGCTCTGACAGACAAACAGCCACAGAGTGGGAATGTGGCACTCCCCTGACTGGAAGCTCCAAGGAATTATGACATTGCACAGCACCAGGGGTTGGATTTCCAGAGTTTATCCTTAAAATCTGGAGGCTCTCTGGGGTAAAAGGAGAACCCTTATTATGAGCTTAGCAAATCAAACTATTTGTTTC
>NW_020897746.1:10213181-10283090 GCF_003984885.1 Neopelma chrysocephalum | reverse complement strand
TTATTATTATTATTATTATTATTATTATTATTATTATTATTATTATTATTAGGCTCTTAGGTATAATTAGGTATGGATGGATTTCTGAGCAACCTGGTCTAGTGGAAGGTGTCCCTGCCTATGGCAGAGAGTTGGAATAAGGTGAGTTTTAAGGTGCCTCCCAACCCAAACCATTCCATGATTCCATGATTAATCATCATCATTTCCTGACTGTTGATGTACCAAACCACATCCAAAAAAGAACATTGAAAAAAGATATTTTCAAATTGCAGAAGCAAAGGCTTTAAGTGATAGTTTCGTGGCTTGGACAAGGGGTAATATATGGACAGAGAGAGGCTGCAATTGCAGATTTTATTCTCCCAGAGTTTCATTTCAAATTTGGGAGCACAGTTGCAGTTTATGAGTAAAGGGTAGAGGGGAGCTGGTCATAAACCAGCATTGATATAAATCAGAGTTATTGCAGAAATCAAAAGCAGGTTATTGTTAAGGTATTTCTAAGCCTTGAGCTTTAGAGAAATAATAAATGATATATACATATATATATATACATATATGTGTGTGTGTAAATATATATATATATATATATATTTACATGGAGATTCCAGGAGAGAACTCCAATGTCCACTGAAGTGCTGGGGAAGAACTCTGGATATGTGTTGATATAATGCAGAAGGGAGATTTGCCATTGAAAGGAAACTGAGGCTCTTGTGCTATTTAATTTCCCTGATCATTCCCTTCTTCTCTTCCTGGATAATCCACTCAAAAATCCAACTCCCAGGATTGGGATTGTGTTAATGGTACTTTGTCCTGGCCACTGGAAATGTCAGTGCTCTGCCAGCAAAATGGGATGAAGATCCACCACACCAACCCCTTGGAATAATGGGATAAGTGGAAAGGATTTATCCCAACTGGAAACATTCATTTTCTCCTTGTTTCATTTCTTCTCCTCTGATCCATCACTCCCACTCCAACTTTTCCCAGCAGCTCTGGAGCTTCCAGTCCCTGCTCTCTGTGTCCTTGCTGGGCACATGTTCTTGTCTCTTTTCCCACTGCTTTCAGCAGGAAGGATCCCTGATACACCCCCTGGGAAAAGTGTGCTGTGCTGGAGTAGGGAAAATGGGATTCAGCTTGCTTTTGGGGGGAATACATCCCAAAAATCAGAGCCTGACTTCAATACTTCAACACTTGCAATATTGTGTATCTGGAGTTGGCAGCGAGTTCATGTGGCTGTGAACAGACATTTTATGAACAGATACATTATAAGTATATATAAATATATATATATATATGGTAATGAATGTGAACATATTTCCTCTTCTCCCTGCTGAAAGCAGCAAAAATAACACCAGTATTATCTGTTTCTGGTTCTCATGGCAGAAAGGGAAATGTTAAAGTTTGGAGGCGTGACAGAAATACATGAGAAGTCGAGCTCAGGAGGTGAATGAGAACCATCCCAGGGTTTTTTATTTAAATCAAGATTAATATTTCAATTCAATTATTTATATCAAACAATGTGGAAGGCAATCTCCTTCGTGCAGGGGTTCATCCTCCTGACTTCTATTTTCACAGTCAAATACTGGATTTAAATTTATCACAGGATGGGTTGGGTTGGAAGGGACCTTAAGGATCATCCAGTGCCACCCCCCTGCCATGGGCAGGGACACCTTCCATGAGCCCAGGTTGCTCCAAGCCCAGTCCAACCTGGCCTTGGACACTTCCAGGGATGGGGAAAGTAATCCCAAGTTTCCTGGTTCCTGAAATTTGAGTTTTACACAAGTATCATGGATTTCTCAAGGTCCCGTGGCTCTGGATTGCAGGGAACAGCAAATAATGAGGGACTGAGGGACACCAGGGACAGCAGGGATGGTTCTCCAAAGGGCTTCTGCCTTCGCTGTGAATCCTCCTCTCTCCAGAAAGGGGAAAAATGAGAATACACCAGTAGCCTTGAAAAAAAAAAAAATTGCAACTCCCCATTCTCGGTTATTGCAGCAAAGTAATTAAAATCTGAGCGCTGACTCCGTCCCCTGGGAGCAAATTTTTACTGGAAACGAAAAGGAAAGGTGGTTGAACTGTGGAAACATTTACCAGCTGCAGGTATAATACCGTGTCTGTTGTCAGAGTGAACATTTCATTGGTTTATTTCTGGAGGATTATTTAGAGGGTTGTGGTCTTACGTCCAAGGCTCGAGAAAAAAAAATAAAAAATAAAAAATACAGCCTATGAGGTGTGCCTTCTTTCTGCAGAATGGTGATTTGTTATGTGTTTGTCTGAGTTAAATATAGCAGCCAGTCTCTCTGCAAGAGCCTGATATTTTATCCTGCTCAACTTTTTGAAAAAGAAAAAAAAAATAAAAAAAATAAAAAAAGAAAAAATTAAAAAAAAAAAAGAAAAAATAATAATAAAAAAGAAATAAAGGAAAAGAAAAGAAGAAATTCTTGTTTGGAGAGATGAAAAATCAGCAGAAAAGCCACAGTTCCGAGCTTTGTTTCCAGGCTGGTTCAGGTGCTCAGTGTTGGAAAACTCAGTTTTCAGTTGATGTGATGGGACAGTTTCAGGCACATTTGGATGCTCCCTGTTCCCTGCTTTCTGTCCAGAGGTGATTCCCAGCTCAGAGGTGACCTGTGTCACCTCTTGGGCTCAGTCACCTGGACTGAGGTTGTCCCAGGGCAGCTGATCCTCCACTGCTCTGCCAGTGACCAACACCAGCTGCCATGGGAAGACAGGACGAGGGAATTGGGATTGTTCAGCCTGGAGAGGAGAAAAGGCTTTGGGATGACCTAATTGAGGCCTTCCAGCACCTTAAGGATCCACCAAAAAAGATGGAGAGAGATGTTTACGAGGGCCTGGAGTGACAGGGCAAGGGGGAATCAGTTCAGACTGGAAGAGGGGAAATTTAAGTGAGATTTGCCCAGAGAAGCTGTGGCTGCCCCTGGATCCCTGGAAGTGTCCAAGGCTGTGTTGGATGGGGCTTGGAGCAACCTGGGCTGGTGGAAGGTGTCCTTGACCACCACAGCAAACTGGAATTAGATGATCTTTAGGTTCCCTTCCCAGCCAGGCCCTGCTGTGGCTCTGTGATGATCTGAGGTGAACGTGGCCCAGCACAACCATTGCCAGCAGCTCTGAGGTGCTCTGGTGTGGACCTGGTTTGTTCCTCCCACAGAGAGGAATTCAATCTTTTAGGGGAAATAATAGTTGTGTGTGATTGAGCCCCCCTCCATCTCATGGGTGGGAGAAGGATGCAGGTGACCCAACTGATGTTGGTTTTTCCTGCCAGAAGCTCCTGTGACATCCTGATTTCCTGGGTCAGCATGAAAGGAACCATAGAACCCTTATACTGCACCGGTGTTTGAAGAAGGTTTGAGGATGAAACAACTTTAAAAACTCAGAATTTGGGCTGTTTCCTTAGATCCCTTTTTCACTCCTGAACACAGATCCCGTTTTCTGCAGCTACAACTGGTCTCTGCTCCTGCAGGAGCCCCGGGTTGTGATTACAAGCTTCACTGGGAAATACCAGCTTAATGGCAGTATCTCTGAATGACATCCAGCAGAGATATTTATTTTTCCTCAACAAGGTTTATTTGGCTCCCCTCCAGGACTCAGCCTTTTCCCCGTACTCCCTGGATTTTCCTGGAGTTGCCCACTTTTCCTGACTGCCTCCATTCACAGCAGCCCACAGCCAGGAACGCCCCTCTGCACAGAGTGGGCTGTCACTCATTCCATAGAATTTTCCTTAAGGAATTAGGGTTTGTATCTCTTCTTACCCTCACTATTTAACATATCCTGGTTTCTTCTTGGGTATAATTTCTGCTCTCACCCTTCACATTCTCATTTCAGCCTGTAATGGGATAAAGACTCACATAGAAAAACGCTGCTGACTTGGGGTGTGAGACTATTTGCTTAAGCAAGCTGAGTTACAGATTTTGGTTGAATAATTGCAACCTTCTTCTCTTGCATCAATTTAGTGAACCCTATTATTTTCTCCCACTGAAGCCCAAAAAAGTATTTACACAGCTCAGTGCTCCTCAGGCTAAACATTGATGGGGTAACAATGGGAATCAGTGCAAAAATCATTCATTTTCCTTTTTCCCCAATGATCTTTGAACCAAGACTGTATAGAGAAGACAGAGAGACATTGTAGGTTGGAAGGAGGGAGGGAAGGAAGATGCTGAAGATGTTATTTTCTTATAGCTGAGGAAAGAATTTGATTCTGGTTATTGATTCTCTCTGGAAAAAGGACGATAAGAATTTCGTGGCATTGGCAATTTCCCTTCTGGTTGCAGAGAGATGTGGCAGTGGAAAAGGAATGGGGGGAAAAAGAATCATCTAAACATGGCCTGGGGATTCCTCCAGGAGGGAATTATTTCTGTTGGTTTATGCTTTCAGCACCAGTTTTCCCTTCATTACTTACATCAGGCAGGGCCAGATTATGGCCCTGGTGTTGCTGATGATATTTTGGCCACCTAAGCCCAGCCTGAGTGAGCCTTTCCTAACTTTATAACTGATGATTTAAGGCTGTGCTGGATCTCTTGCTCAATCCAGGGGAAGGACCCTAAGTAGGAACATACTTTGGTTTGCAGTTTATTTTTCTCTGCTTTCCCTTCCCTAATTCAAACAAACCAACATTTTCTTTGATTGGTGCTCCTCAATCCCAGGATGGTGCTCCTCTGGAGTCTCCCTGCTGCTCCTGGTGGGCTGGATGTGGGTTGTTATGATAAACATCATGAGATGCTGGAGTGGTACCAAGTTCTGGGCTACTTATTTCTTAATCAGGCTTCTTAAATAAACAAAGCATCGAGGCTGAAAAGTGAAAATTTAATTATCTGTTCATTTCTAAAGCTGCTATTGAATCATGAACTGTGAAAATGGGGGGGGGGAATCATACAATTTAATTTAAAAATGTGGTATATTGGTTTTGGAACAAGAACCTACTGATGTGGCTTGAAGGTAGCAGTGTGTGAATCAAGAGTTATCCTGGCTTAATGCTATTCTAAAATCTGGATTCCAAAACATAATTATGACCACTTTCCTCTTTCACTTGCCAGTAGTTTTCCATAGGTTTTGTCTTGTTCCATCTGGGAGATGTCTGTGTCATGGAGGGCAATCCATGACTTGAATTTCACATGATGAACTGCAACTCTGGAGTTATGAACCCTCATGAACCATCACTCTGGAAGTCAGGATTGGTGCTTCAAAGAGATTATTTGAGCCTTTTTATTACCTGTGCTGATGCCCAGTCGTGTGTTGCTGGTGCTAAAGCTGTTAAAAACCCCCCAAGATTTGTAGAAGTACCTTCCAGAGATAAAACTTTTATATTTTTAACTTTTACTGGGTCTATAAAGCTGGTGAGGTCATTCCTGAGTCTCTTCAGCAGGGACTAAAGGTGCCCTCACACTCTGCCCTCTGAGCTTCTCAGGAAGAATAATCCCACATAAGCACAGTGAGCTGGTACCAGGCACAACAAAAACAGTGCTTTGGCTTAAGTCACTGATATGTACTTCTTTACATGGTTTTTTTCTTTAAATTAGACCATTTATCAATGCAACTTTTAGGTGACAACATTAATGAAACCTCTAGAGAAGATGTAAAATGAGTCCAGAGTTAAATCATGAAACCTGCTCTGGTGGAAGGTGTCCCTGCCCACGGCAGGGGGTTGGAATGAGATGAGCTTTAAGGTCCCTCCCAACCTAAACCATTCCATGATTCCATGATTCTGTGGCTCCTCCAGACACAACTGTACCCAGTAGAATCTCT
The DNA here is from genome assembly GCF_003984885.1 of Neopelma chrysocephalum. NCBI lineage: Eukaryota > Metazoa > Chordata > Aves > Passeriformes > Pipridae > Neopelma > Neopelma chrysocephalum. The sequence goes on along the minus strand of NW_020897746.1, from coordinate 10,277,339 downwards.
CAAAGTTTCTTTGTTGCCCAGTCCCTGAGGTTTGCTGGTTGTTGGGTCGAGCATCCAGTTCATGGGTCGAAACTAATCCCTGACCAGCTGTAAAACCCCATCTGTGTAATCCCCATTGTCAGGGCATCAGTGGGGCCAGTTCTTTTTGCTGGTGATCAGAAATGTTCATTTTTTTCCTTCTGCTCCACAAAAATCAAATTATTTGAGGAGGATGGGAAAGAGCTTCATATTTTCCCCCTCTTCTGTGTTAAGCATTTCACAGAACCGTGTAATAATGGAATGGTTTGGGTTGGAAGGGACCTTAAAGATCATCCCATTCCATACCCTGCCATGGGCAGGGACACCTTCCACCAGCCCAGGTTGCTCCAACTTGGCCTTGGACACTTCCAGGGATGGAGCAGCCACAGCTTCTCTGGGCAACCTGTGCCAGGGCCTCCTCACCCTCCCAGGGAAGGATTTCTTCCCAATATCCCACCTAAATCAACCCTCCTTCAGCTTAAAGCCATTGTCTCCTTGTCCTGTCATGTCCTACCATATCTACATGAACATATGTGCACACACACAAACATATAAATATATATTGGTTTTGCCCAGCTCTTAAAAATGTTCTGCATCTGGTGCAAGAAGCCACATTTACCACCAGCTGGAGAGAAAACATATTCATGTGAAATCAAATATTTGGCTTGTTGAAGGCAAGGTGTAATTACATTCACTTGGACACACTTGCACCCGGGGAAGAAACCAGATTTTTTGGGGAAAAAATAATTTTCAAAGGTGTTTTCATGTCTGTCCCAGGAGAGAGAAAAAGTGGGGGTGACTTTGCTCTAAATAGAACCATCTGCTTCTTTTTCCAAAATGTATCTGAAATTTCTTATGCCACAGCTCAAATCCCATAATTATAAAGTAGCCTTTGCAAAGGAGTTTTTCACCTGGTTGGTACATGTTGGGGCAACCTTTTCACCAAGGATTTAAAAACCTTTTTTTAGAGAAAACCTCCAAAAATAGAGGACTAAAGATTTTGGCTGCTCTCTGATCCCTGGCAGACCCCACCTCTCGCCCTGTGTTTGTTCAGGAACCCTTTTAACCACTTTCCAGAGGTGGGAGATGAACCTTGCTGAGGACAGGGGGTGGTTTTTTCCTGGGAGAGCCTGACCTGGAACACTCAGGATCCATGGACAGGTGGCACTGGAGCTGCTGCAACACCCAGCTCAGGAAAGGAGAGCTGACCACAGCCAAAAAGGGTCTGGAGTAAATCCAGTCTTGAATAAAACTGGTAAAAAATAGTCATTAGTGTTTTTCTGAGAGCCCAAAGAGCTGCTCAGGCTCAGGCTTTAGGCTGAGCAATCTGGGAATTTGTTGAGCACTGATTGATTTTCCCACTTTCCAAAAATTAAGCACAGGCTCAGTTACCTTCCTGGACTGGAGCCTGAGGCAGGTGAGATGAAACACAGCAGAAAAAGCCTTTCTGGGTCGATTATATCACTTTCCCTTGGACCTCAGCACTTCAGTTTGATCCCTGGCTGAAACAATCTCTGATATCAAGCAGCAGCAGCAGGGAAGGGTTTTATTTTCAAACATTTTTTTTCGGCCAAGTTTTGCCACCTTAAAAGCTGCAACTCCATCCCTTGTGTAACCTGGTTCAAAGAGAAGGAGATTTGAATCAGGTCTCAATTTGTCCCTGAAGATTGAGATAAGTTTCAAACAAACCTTAGAGATGGAGTAACTCAATCTATTACTCTTTTTTTTTTTTTTTAACTTCCAGCTAGGAGTTGAAAAAACTTTTAGTTTTTTTTCCAGCCTAAATAAATGACTGGACTTGAAGAATTCCCTTTTTACTGTTTGCATGTCTGATACTCTCTGGTGGAAGCTCCAGGGTGCCAATAAAAAAAAAATAGTGCCTGGGAGTTGTCAGTGATTCTTAACATCTTCTGTTTGTCCTACAGGCAAACCCACTTAAAACCAGTCCTAAAATTGGGTGAGACTCCCTCTGTTTGTACACACATAACTGAAGTGTCGTTTTCTAAGAGTAAATAATACACAGAAATACAGCAGGAGGAAATTTAGGATGATTTTCAGAGGTGGGATGGACTGATGGACAATTTGCAGCTCCACTGCTGGAATCTCTTTATTGTCTAAATTGCAGGAGAGCCCAAAAAACCTCCTCTGGTTGCTCAGTCCTGTCACAAATCTGCAGTAAAACAGCAGAGCTTCCAAGAATTTCTTTGGTCACATCCCCTCCTGGGATCAGGGTAAATCCTGCCACACAGAGCAAAATTCAGCCTTCTGGGAACATCCTGAATCTGTTTTGGTTTTTTTAGGCTGTTTTTTCTGTGCTGTGAATTGAACAGGATGTTCAAAGCCTTGGAAGAGGGACTGAAATAATCAGAATTTATCTGACAGCTGAGCAGGAGCTCCTGGAGCTGTCAGTGAGCTTCTGGAAAAGCCACAGACTGCAGGGCTGAGGTCATGTGCAAAATGAGATATTTGTGTGCAAAAACCACTGTCCTGAGGGGTTTTCAAACTGTCCCCACTGCCAAACACACTCAGAGCTGGGTGCTCAGAAAGAACTTTCAGCTCCTGGATTCTTTTAGGTTCTCTGCTGCTCAGATAACTCCTGACCATCCCATACATCACTTCCATGGCCTCTTTATTTAAGGTTCTCCAAAACATTTGATGCAGTTCATTATCTGAATTTACAATCACTGCTGAGGGCAAGGGAATCTCATCCCCATCCATGGGTGGAGACAGGATCTTTATGGCTATTTTTATGGCTCTAACATTATCACTTCAAGGCCCATCTCTTTTCCAGCATTTCCAGGGAGACAAGGGACATGAAGCCTGAGTAAAGCTGGAATCTGTGGCAGCTGGGAGATTCACTCTCAGTTTGCAGAAGTTATTTTCAGGGGTAATTTTGAATTTTGGGGCTAAAAGGGAAGTGTTCTATTTCTATGTTCTATTTCTATGCTCTATTTCTATGTTCTTTATTGATGTTCTATATTGATGGTGTGATTGCTGTGAATTGACCTTATTTTGAAGCTGATATTGCAGTGAAGCATTCCCATGGAGCTGAAAAAAAGTTCACCCCCCCCTTTCCCCCTGCCAATTGTTCCATTCCTCACATTAAAGATGGCAGGAAAAAATTTGAATTCCTCCTTCCAAATCAGCATAGAAACGAGGAGAAATTCTAATCCATCCCAAGCTCCCTGGAAATCAGGTCCAGCCCCAGAGTGGTCCTGCTCTGGACCTTAATGTCCCAACTCTGCATCTCACAGCACAGTCAGTGCTGAGGTTCCCAGTGGGATTGGGATGGACCTGCAGCAGGATCATGGAATGGTTTGGTTTGGAAGGGACCTTCACCTGCAGGCTCTTGGTGCCAAAATAACCACAGCCCCTTTTTAGTTTTGTTTTTCTCTCTTTGGTTTTTATTTATGTGTTTATTTGGCAGTTCCAGCACTGAGGGTCACTCCCTCCCCTGCCAGGGTTTGCTGAAGTCGGTCTCAACTTCCAATTTCCACTCCTTGTTTTCTTTGCATCCCAAATTCTCCACCAAAGCAACCTGAGCCTAAACCCTGCTCCCACTGAGCTGGGCCTGCTACAGCCCAGAGACCCAGCCCTTGGTCTCAGAGTCTGCCCATGTTTTATTTTAAACCAGAACTGTCTGAGACAGCGCTGGAAAATACCAAAATCCCAGGGAGGACTTGTTTCAAAACCCCTGCAAAAATAATTGCAGCTTACTGAAAAACACTAAAAAGTGGTTTCCAAATTGCATCTGCGTGTTTGGAGATCAGACAGTCTGTAATCAAGCAATGATTCAATGAAATTCGACCTCAGACTAACACATTTTGTCAACCTTTTTATTTTTCCAGCGCTGTCTGTAGCTGTTTCCCACTGTCCCAAATCCCTCTCTCCCTCCTCCCTCGGGGGGGTGGGTCCTGACAGGTCCATGGCACGAGGGGAATCCTGGTTTGTCTGTGGTGACACGTTCCCTGTGATTTGCAGCTGTATTTATGATGTGTTACAGGGCATTTCCAGCCCAGGAGGAATCAGGGTTGTTGTGCTGGAGTTGGGAATCTCCTCACCTGGATGTCCAGGCCACAGAATTTCACGCACTTGTGCCTGTAACGAGGCCAATAAGTTGGGTTTAGCCAAATTCTGCCACCTGAGACAGGGCTTAAATTAGATCAGAGGCTTCAAGAGAGGGAGAATCCATTGAAAAAGCCGATTTTTCTCCCTGTTGCAAAGCATGCCTTACTTTTATCTTCATTTTGGCTTTAATTAGTTGGTTTTTTGCCTTCCTTCAGCCCCTCTTACTGCATATTTCACTCCCTTTCTGTACCATGGCAGCACAAGTGTGTTCACCTGCACTGGTTTTATTCTATCAAGTCTGGTTCACAATGATAAAAGAAATCTGCTCCTAAACCCCCCAACCTTAATGCCCAGAATCATCCCTCCCACGTGGACTTTCAGAGTCTAGAGGCAGTTTTTATGGTATCATCAAGCCTTGAGCTTCTGTTTGGCAAACTACAGAAATTCCACACCTTCAATTCTCTGCTGAAGTTTTGTTTGGTGTTTTTTTTTTTTTTCAACTTGTAAATCATCTTCTGCCTTTTAAATCCTTTAATTTTTCAGCTTTTTGTAATGTTTTACATCCCACAGCTCTGCATTCGGGACACTCAATATTCCAATTAATGCAGCCTTGGTGGATTTGAGGGATTCCTGGTGACAGTAACTGCCAAAAAGTTGCTACTTTGAAAAAAGCTCCCCACAAGAAGATAAAAAACATCCCACCAAAATAACTGGGCTTGTCATAGTTAATGATGTTCACCATTTCCAGGTTAGAGATGCAGGAAGGTTTCATGATTCTCCTTTAAATGGGCCTTTATTATTTATTAATTTCCATTTTTCAGCTCTTTGCTGTGTTGAGAGAAACTCATCTCTTTGTGGAGGAGAGAAAATCTGGATTCTTACTTTGGGACATTGGGTGTATCGTTTAGATGTTTAAAGGTCAAGTGTTTGACCTTTAAGCCACACAGAGATGACTAAAATTAAGACAGCTTGTGTCTGCAAGTGCTCTCTTCAGATTTTCTGTCTTGATTCATTCACAGATAAAATTACTTTAAACGCTTGCTGATTTTGCTCCCTCCCCCCTCCAGCTTTGTAAGGCTTCACTCATTCATTTTGAAAAACATTTATTCATGGAACTCGGAGTCTTTCATTACCCTGTGATCTGGCCTTTTGCACATTTTCTCACTTGGTAATTTTTGCAGTCGAGTCATAACGTGAAGTACATTATTCCAGCAGGATCATTTCACCCTCTGAAGCTCCATCTGTCTCCCCAGGCTCTCCTTCACATTTTGCTTCTCCCCTCAACATAAAATGATCACTTTTATTTTCTTTGTTCTCCTCTTCTCATATCCCTCCTGGAGAATTATTTGCCTTCTTCCTTGGGGTGTTTCTGACCCCCAATTCCCTTCTCTCCAGAGGACCTGCAGCTGTGGGGCTCTGGCTGCTGCTCCTCTGGGATGTGCTGGCTCTGAGTTGTCTTCTCAAATCCTTCCAACAATGGGGGACTTCTGCATGAAATTTTAGATGGAGACTCTTATTTTTTCAAAGCATATAATAAGTTTTTTATCTATATCTCTTTCATTTTTTGTGTCTCAGCTTGAGATGTGTGCAGACCATGAAAAATCTCCATGCTGTTCAACTTTAGATCCCCAGGCCTGATAACACTTGCACGCCAAAATTCTTTGCTTGCTTTTTGCCTTTTACTTATTTACCTTCTCTGACTTTTCCTTCCATGCCCCTGTTGAGTCCAAAATCACTCCAGAACATAAACCTGAGTTTTGAGTACCCTCCACATCTGCCAAATCCTTCACCTCTCCCTCACTTGGAGTCAAAGAACAGAGAAAATGCTCAGTGCAGCTCATGATCCCACCTCAGATAAGGGATGTTTGGATGATGCAGGGAGACAAAACATGTCCTGCTCCTTGATTAAACCCACAGAGCAATTCAAAGCAAACATCAAGGCAGGATTATTCATTCTCATCACTGGGAAGCACATCAGCACATGCCCTACCCAGGGCACAGCTCTTTTGCTGTGTTTGAAACCCATTTGTGATGGAATTGCTCTTCATTATGAGAAAAGCCTTAACTGGGTCATAAAGTTATGGGGGCTCGTTACAGCCCAAATTTTGCTGTTCTGAAATGGAATTCCAGCCTTCCAGTTTAACTGGGCTGATTTACTCAGTTTTCAGGTGGTTTTGCCAACGGTCTCACAAATCCAGAGCAGCCAGAGCAGGAAGGTGGGAGCTGAGCCCCCTCTGCACATCCCTGTCACCCTGCCCTGCAAGCACCAGGAGCTTGTGTTCCCTGGGGAATGGTTCCAGAGGGAAATATGTTGCACTGTGTGGAGCAGTGATTTCCTCCCACCAGGCAGTTCATCTGCTGCATCCCAGCAAGGTGGAGAGCAGAGGGTTTATGGGCCGAGCGAGTCCAGCAGGATCTGCAATACCGGCATAAAATGCAAATTATTTTCCCTAATGAGACACGTCTGAGACAGACACTGACAGATCTGAGAGGGCTTGGATTGATCTCCATGGAAGCCATGGGAATGCCATTCATAAATCTCCCTGCCATTTCCTCGAGGGCTCTTGGCTGTTGTTTCCCTGGCCTGATGCTCTGCAGTTTTACCACTGCTGGCATTTGGTGCCGTGTGTGTGTAATTTTGAGCTGGATAGTCTTGAAACCATTTAACTTGGGGAAGTAAATTGCTTGGAGCACTGTGAAAATATCACTGAGACTGTGTGGTTTCTAAACTCCTTTTTGCTGCAGTGTGACTGAATTATTTCCAGCTGCTTCCAGACACTCCTTGTTGCCTTGCGGTGGTAAATCTCCATCTCCTGCCCGTCCAGGTGATGCTTCTGTGTTTGGAGATGATAAAAGTCCTCCCAAAGCTCTGCTATGAAGTGTTTTTAGTGCTGATCCTTGATTTAGTTTTTGTGTTGGGAAACATATTTGCCTTCACAGAATCACAGGATTGTTAGGGTTGAAAGGGAGCTCTGGAGATCATCTGGTCCAACACTAAAATCTACATCTAGTCCAACCCCACAGTATCAACAGCCAGTCCAACCCCCCCCCCCATATTTCCTTTGGTAAATATGAGGTTTATTTGGGAAATGCTGGATTTTAGAACACAGGTAAAGCCTTTTTCCACTTTATCTCCAGCTAAGTGTGGATTGCCAGGTGACTTGGATGGTTCTCCTGTGGAACACAGAGAGCTCTGGTAAAACTTCCCATGGAAGAAGCAGCTGAACTTAAGGCTGATGCGAATTCCAGAGTTCTCAGAGTGGCCAAAAACAGGCAGAACTGGTGATGCTCCATCCCTTTAGGAAGCTGTTGCCTCAAACATTAATTCAGTGCATTGTGGTTGAACAGCTCTGGCTGCTGACAAAGCTTTTATGCTGCTGCCACTGGGGCGTGTGGAACATGGGCCCGTGGAAAAGAATAAAGTTCCCTCTGCTGACAGAGCCCTGGGAACAGCTACAGAAACCCAGGCTGGGCTTGGCTTCCCTGAGCCAAAACCTGGAGAGGGTTTAGGTTCTGCTTCAGGGTGCTTTAAGCTCAGAACAGGCTTTGTTTTGATGTATTTTAACCATAACCTAAAAAGAAAGAGGCGAAGGGTGTGAAATGAGCAGGGCTAACTCGTTTTACTGGCTGTGGGCTCACCCTTTGCACCAGTCCAAAACTCCTGCATGTGAACTCCTTTCCAGAAAACTCATGTTGCTAAAAGCCTAACGAGAATTCACCAGGTCTCCTTTACTGTTGCTGTATTACTTCCAAAAATAGATTGTTTTTAACTTTTATGAGAGGCTTGTTCGAGCAGAATAAAACTGAAATGCCAACGATAACAGGAAAAGGACTGTTAATTGATTTTAAATACTGGTGGTCTCGCCTGGTGCCAAAATTAATGACAATGATAATAAATTTATGCAGCTCTTTTTATCCCAGGGCTCCTCACAAAATGACTTACAAATTATTTAAAGGGAAGAGCAGCCAACAGTTGGGTAAAATATGGCAGCTGTTTCACACAGCACTTCAGGATGGTTTTCCAATGGAAACTGCAGGAGGAATACTGGGAGAAGGTATTACTGAGGCTGGAATTGGTCCAGGTTCCTCGGATTTACACACTTTTACACTTTCTGGGAGATCTTTAAGCATCATGAATGCTGGAGATAACCATCTGCAGCTTCTCCTGCTCCTGCTCTGCTCCAAACTTGAGTGTTCAAAAATAGCAAGCCCAGGATGATACTTTTAGCAACCAAAGCTCGCAGGGTATTAATAGATGGTGAAAGTCTCAGCTCTCCCCAAAAACCACTAAGAACATGTTTTCAATTGCAAGTGTTTTAAAGTGGTTTGAGCCCTGATGACTTGTTTGTACAATGGGAACTTTTCAAACGGGCCTCCAAGACGGGCTGAAGCTCTTGGTCATCTCTTCCATTTTCTTCTTAAAAATAAAAAAAAGAAAAAGGGGAAAAAGATGCCAGTGTGGTTATTTGCTTCAGGATTTCTCCATATTTCCCTCTGGAACCATTCCCCAGGGAACACAAGCTCCTGGTGCTTGCAGGGCAGGGTGGCAGGGACATGCAGAGGGGGCTCAGCTCCCGTGTTACTGCTCTGGCTGCTCTGGATTTGTGAGACCATTGGCAAAACCACCTGAAAACTGAGTAAATCAGCCCAGTTAAACTGGAAGGCTGGAATTCCATTTCAGAAATTCCAGGTCCATGTTGTTCTTTTATCTTTGTATCATCCTGAAAAGATCTGCAAAATACAGAGAATGGATTTTGCTTTCTTATGCACAAAATATCAGTTTATTTTGAACAGAGTGAACAGGTGAAAACTTTACATCTGTTTTCTCCTGGTGGTGGATTTGGTTCTCAGCAGTTTGGGGTCACTTGGGCTGTGGCCCCAGGATGCCCCACGTGGGTTTGAGCAGAGATCTGGTGGGATTTTAAGCCCCAAGGTTCAATCCCCCCATTCTGTTCTGTGCTCTTGCAGTGCAGCCAATGGTCCCTCAATTCCAGCCACACCAGCACTGGGGGCTCAAACCTGCACATGCCCTGGCTTCTCTAAATATGATTTTTTTTCCTTAAATTCTCCCCTTTTGCTGAATTATCCTCTCTGGGTGGGAAAAATTCCCAGCAATTTCCACTAATACCCCACTCCTGCTCTCCACGGTGGGGATGGGGTGTGTGACATCCCCAAAACTGGGGTCAAAAGGCAGAGTTTCCTTGGCTTTTCTGCTCAGTGAGGGATCTCAGGCATACGGTCCCCTCAGCTCTGCCCAAGGATCCCAAAAGCAGTGACAGTGAGTGCAGGGGGCTCCCAAAGAGTCTGATCCTCCTCCTGCAGTGACGTGGCTCTGCTGTTTATTTGAACAGGCTCTTATCTCCCCCCACAGCCCTGGCAGTGACCTCACTGTCCCCGGGGGCAGCTGTGACATCAGCAGTGGCCACGCTGCTTCCTGAGAATTTTAACCCCTGTCACAACCAGTTATAAATTCAGAGACACTTTGGGTCTCTCTGCAAACCTCTGAGATCCCCCAATTTTCCCTTTGTGCAAGAACAGAGTGTCTGTTTTACCTGACCTGTTGAACAAAGCAGGAGCAGCCAAATAAATCTCTATATTAAGTGTTAAATTCTATGTGACTGAGAGGAAGTTGAGGATTTAACATTCTCAATAGATTTGAGCTTTATCTTTTTCTGCAGCTTGGAAAGGGGGAAATGTGTGGCATCACTTTGATACTGAACATGCCCAGAGCACCACACTGACCCACTAATATTAATATATTATTAATATTATCAATATTAATAATATTAATTATATTAATATATTATTAACGTTATAAATATTGATACTATTAATTATATTAATATTATTGTTATATAAAATAGAATATTATGTATAAATAGAATATATTATATAAAATAGAATATTATATATAAATAGAATATATTATTAATATCAATATATCAAAGCCATTGACTTACCACTCTTTAGGAATGAGGGATCACAACTTGCAAATCTCCCAATTTCTGGCTCTGCCCCTCCCAGCCTCGACAACTTGGCAGTGACTGCAGTGCTGAAGGTACCTCTGGTAGAGGAGCCATCATTCCTAACAGGAATTACACAGCTCCACATTCCCAGGTGGACTGTGAAGAGCTGGTTTGATGGCATTTTGCATAATTCAAATTACAGCCCTGGGAAGCTCATCTTGTACAATGAGCTCGTTGGCAAGATCATCTGCAAACTAAATAAATCACCCCAGTTCAACTGGAAGGTTGGGATTTCACCTCAGAAATCCCAGCCTTGTGTTGTTCTGGCAACCTTTATCTCTGCATCAGCCCAAAAATATAGAGAATGGATTTTTTTTTTCTTATACACAGAATGTCAGTTTATTTTGAAGACAAATAACCAACTTGTGCAGCCTGCAGAGGGTTTCACAGCTGGGAAAGGAGGGGACAGTGGTTTTAGATGGTTGGACTGGTGGAGACAAAGGTGTTTTGCCTTTGTGCTCTTGTGATAACACATTATCCACATTATCCCAGGGCAGCTATGAATCCAAGGAAAGAGTTTTCTATTCTTCCATGATTCAAAGAGTAATTCAAAGTGGTAGAGCTGCTGACCAGTGCTCTGCAACTACAGCACACACTGAGAAGGCAAATCCCAGAGGGAAATGGGTCAATTTATGTTCTTTTATTCACATAAAAGCCATAGATATTTTCATAGAATCATAGAATCAAAAACTGGTTTGGGTTGGAAGGGATCTCAAAGATCATCTGGTTCCAACTCCCCATTTTGTCCCAGTTTTGTTTGAAATAAATTGGGTTTTTTTTCCAGTTCAACAGGTGGGTAAAATCCATCCGAATCTCTGTGGATCACAGAAGTCCAAAGCTAAACTGGGATTTGATGCCACTTCCAGCTCCAGTGGCCACACTCTGGCCCTTGCTGTGGGTCAGAAGAGCATCTCCCCAGGAAACACTGCAGAGATGAGACATCCTGGAGGAGCAGCAGATCCTCAGCTCCCACAAACACATGGGCTGCTTTGGGAGCTGAATGTTAAATGTTTAATGTTGAACTCCCACTTTCCCTAAGATTTGGGTGTAAACTCAACCCTTGGCCAGGGATGTTGGTGTTGGTTTGAAGCTCTGAGCACAAGGGGGGGGGGGGTGTTTGTTATCCCTGAGTGTGCAAAGGCTCAAAAGAGCCTCTGGCATGGGAATATCCAGTGTTGGTGCAATTCCCTCCAGCTGACAGTCACCATTTCCAGTGGCAGTGGAAAACCATGGACAGCCCTCGTGGGAAATGGCACAAAATCCCATGGCAGGGATAATATTAACCCTTGCCACTGGTTTAGGTGGAGTTTCCAGTCACAGCCAAGCTTTACTAGGAAATCATTCCAGGATTTCAGAGAACGAAGCTTTTGCCACCCCTGATTTTCAGAGAGTAGGGAAGGAAGATGTTAAACCTGTTGCTGATTCTGTTCTCCTGTGTCCCAATGCAGGGAACTGAAAGGGAAAAGCAGTTCCTACCAAATTCAGGATTTCACAAAATTGGTGGGAAGGAAAAGGCAGGGAATGGAAAGTGATCCCTTGCAAGGACACAGCTCTAGAGCTGGGCAGAAATGGAGGAAAACCCTCACTGAAATATCAATGCACAGATCTCATTTAAATCTTGGAACTTCTGCTTCTTCCCTAGAATTAAATACAAGATAAGGGATTTTAATGCACTGGGGAATTAGGTCATTTATTTACATGTTTAAGCAAAGAAATGAGAGTGGTTTAATTTCAGTCTAATGAGGGCTTTGACCCATAGACCTGAATGAGAAGTTCTGAAACAAATTTGGTCAGTGAATCTGGATTATTCCTACATTTAGGTGCTAATTAGGTTAGTTGTATTAGCATTAGGTGCTAATACAAACCCTCTAGAGCAAAATTCAGACCTTAGGAAGCCCCATCCTTTAAAAGGCCCAATTTTCCTCCATGGTTGGACCTGAAGGACTGAGCTGTGAAATTAGGAGTCCTTAGTAGGAAGGATTAATCAGGGCACACAGCTCAAGATTTAAGCAGATTTTCTCTGTTTCAACTGAGATTTCTCATGAATTGTAGACAAAAGTCTCTGCTCAAGTGGGAATTATTTTGTGTAGGACTTTTATTTAAACAGCTCTCGCGGAAAAACAAAACAACAGCTCCCAGCACACCAAAACCGACTTCTTAATGAATTCTTCCAGTGAATAATGCTGAGAAGAATGGCCCAGAATTGCTCCAGCAGCATTAACAGCGAGCCAGCAAACAGTGCTGCACTGATTCCCCTTTGCCAACCCGGCGAAGGAGCTGAAATATTGACTAGAAAACGTAACTGAGCTCAGAGGTAGAAATTAGGCTTGTTAAAAAGTGTGATTGCTGCCCTGGTATGTTTGAGAGCAGTCTGGGGGTCCTGTTTAGCCATTCCGACCCCCTCTCCGGGGCTGCAGCTTTGCTGTCATTAATAAAGCCAAAAGGGGAGAGGTGGGGCCACATGTGGTGTCAATACACTTTAATTAAGTGTAATAATTCCCCTTTTCCTGAGGTGGACGTGCTAAGACGGATTTCTCTCGCCGAGATTTATTCCCGGCCGGGCGATGCCGGGCTCTCCCGAGCGCTGAGCGGAGCGTCAGTGCCCTCTTTGGGAATACCGGGATTCTGCAGGAGCCACAGCTCCGGGTGCCTCCTCACGGCCACTTCTCCAAGTGTTTTATAGTTCTGCTCACCCCGGAGCACAGACCCTTCTCAGCCTGAGCTGTAAAACACGTTCAGCCGCGGCTGAACTGCGGTGACTCCTCGGGGAATCCTTGATTTGATCAGTGATTTAACCGTGAGACCATCCTGGGTGTGTTTTAATACCCGGTGAGTCTCTAAACCTTCTGGGACATCCTGAGGTGTAGCAAAGTCATGGTCAAACCTTTTACCTGAGCTCATTCTTCTTTGCCACCTGGTCTGAGGAGAGCCAAGAGCAGGGAACCCACCAGGGCAACCCCTGGTTGTAAATGCTCTGCTCAGATTCGGGCTGAAAAGCTGAAAAATTCAGATCCTGCCAAATTTAACGGGATACAAATCCTTCAAAAATCCCTGTCTAGATAACCAGAGTTTAAAGCATGGAATATGCACTGAAATCAGCAACTAAAAGATAGATTTTAGCTCTCCAAGTTTAGGTATTTCAAGGACAGGCACAAGAAGATGTATCCTTGCTTGGGATGATGGTTTAAAGAATTACAACATGGAACTGTCAAGCTCAGGACTAAAAGACGAGGCTGAAAGAGTTTATTGGGTTTTTTTTAGTAGGTATTTAGGGTTTTTATGTGACTGCAAAGTTACTGGAAGTTTCTGGTTGGCTTCTGTGCAGTCCCAGAGAGAAGCAGGCAGTGCTGGAGCTCCTTGGAGCATCCCGGGAGGGAGCTGGGCAGCCCAGGAGGGAGGCGCTGAGCTCTGCAAAGTTGAGCTTTCCGGAGAAAGGGAAGGCTGAGAGGGAGGGAGGGGACTTTCAAACCGATCGGGAGCCGATAGTACGGCACAAAGCTCCGGATTAAAGGCACCGGTGCTCGCCGGAGGTCACTTTTCATCCCGCAGGATAATTCCTGCCCGCTGCAGGCTTGGAAACGCCATCTCCCCTTCACCATCTGCTTTAGCCATCTCTTCCCAAAACAAAACAATATTCCCCCAGCGCTTGTGGTACAACAACACAACCCCCCCCCGATGGAGGGAAGTGCCCTGCTGGGCTGGGAGCCCTGCCCTGCTCCCCGGGCTGAGTCACACACACTTGGGGCTCCTCACTCACACATGGAACACTCGGGAAAATCCACCTGGAACTGGGAATGAACGATCCTGCTGAACGAGGGAAGTCCCGAGCAGGAAGAAGGGGGTCCAGGGAAGAAGCAGATCCTGGAGGAGGTTCTGCTTGATGCTCAATATGGATCAGATAAGCAGGGATTACAACCTGAGGCAGCTTTGAGCTGAGCAGTGGCACATTCCAATTCATCCATGGGATGCCCAGTTTAACCCAGAGTTTTCCTGTGCTGGATCCATGTGCAGCAGGGCTGGGACACAAAGTGCTGATTTCAGGTTGGATCTGGGCTGTGCTCTCCATGCAAAGCAGAACTGAAGTGCCAAACCCTCCGACTGCAGGAGCAGCCTGTCTCCAGCACAGCAATCCCATCCTGCTTCCAGGGGCAGCAGAACCAGAGGAATCTGATAAAGAACTGGTAGTGCTGTTGGGAAAGGGGAACAGTGTCAGGTGAGAAAACAGGGGGAAAAAACAGAGAGACAACCAACCAAAGAGGAATGATTCTTACAGTGGTGTGAAAAGAGGAAAGGATTTAATCCCGTATCTGCAAATCTCACCAGACAAGAGTTGTCAAATCTGTGTAGGAGTCGAAATTTTTTGCAGTGATAAGTGTGGAGGAACGTCAGCCCCTCCTCGTGCTCAGCTCTTTGCCATGACAGCTCTCCAGGAGCTGGAAAGGACAACTCCAACCAAAAAATCCTGGGGAAAATGGCTTTGCATTTGCAAGCCAGACTTCCATGGCAAGAGTCAGCCCCAAACCCAGGGTGGGAAAAGAATGAAAAGCCTCAGAAAACCTGTTGCCAGCCTGGGATAAACTGCAGCTTCTGGTGACTGATTCCAAAATTCAGACCATCAATTCTCTTTTTGGTCTTGCTGTTTAAAAAAAGCCCCAGGGGTTTTTTCCCCCCCCCCCCCCCCCATGTACAGCACATACTTCATCAACTCAGGATAATTTCCTTTCAAAAGACTTTAAAATACTGAGGAGTTTTTCTACATTGCATTGACATAAATATCACATATGCTGCAAAAAATATTAAACCCTGTAAGAAAAACATTGAGATCACTTTGTGGCTTGGACATTCACAGTTCTAACAGACACATCTTATTTCTTTTCTAACACCTTGCTGAAGTCACATTTCAATTTAGGACAACCGTGTCTGCACCCAAATATTACCAGACGTGCTTTAGAATTTGCTCTCACATTCAAAAGGTTATTTCTGAGCCTAATCCAACGCTAATGCATGTGAATCCAAACATGCCAGCGTGGGTGAAACCCAAGCCTTCCTTGGTGGCTGGGAGCAGCAGTGACCCGTGCCCTGGGACTGCAGAAGAGGTGCTGGCAATTTGCAAATCCATCCACAGCCCAGACTCACTCCCGAGTCATATGTTTTGTGTTTCAGCCATTCCGTGGCCCTTTTCCAGAGCCTTGGTCTCGCTCCATGGCCTGAGGTTTTCCTGGCTGCCGGGGGAGGTGGCTGTGCTTGTCCCTGGATGTCCCTGGAGCCGGGTTGGGTCTCAGCTCCGTGCCCAGCCCTTGCCACAGCTCTGGGCTGCCCTGAGCGAGCTTTCACTGCTTTTCTATTTGCATTACAGTCACCCCAGTGCCAGCCCTGCCTCTTGCCAGGAGTTTGCACAGCCTTTGACACCAACCCCCCCAAAAAACCCCTCCATGAGCAGTCGGGGTGCTGTGATCACACCACAGCACAAATCACACCAAGCTGGATTTCACTGACACCTCTGAGCCTGTTTCACTCCTGTGCTGAGGATGTTCTTCCAACCCCACCTTATTACAGCAGCTTTGTGCCATTAGAACAGCAGAGTGTTAAAACTGCCTTCAAAAAAATCACCCTCAAATATCTGGACTCTCAAGGACGGGCCCTTGAAAGAGAAAGCAATAATCAGGAGGAAGCCAGCCAGCTATGGCTCAGATTTTATAATGTTTTCCTGCTGTTATTTTCACCACAGGCTATTTTATATTCCCCACTTCTTTTTTTTCTTTTTTTTTCTTTCCCCCTTCGTGAAGCTGCTTTTTAAGGTCACATCTGTTGGGGGCACGTAATGATTTTTGTGACAACTTTGCAGAGAAGTGGAGCCCTTGAATGCAGAGGGAACTGCAGGGAAACAGGTTCATATCGGGGGGGGATTTTTCTCCATCTTGAGACATTTTCTCAGGTCGCACTCAGATGATCTATCTAACCAAGAAGTGCCTGACCTGAGATCCAGCTATGAAAACCAGCTAAAACCAAAATGGGAGAGAAACAAGGATGGAAGAGCAACAGTTTTTCTGCAAAATGCCTCTCACTGAAACCAAAGCACTTGGAATGTGAAAAAGTGGAAGGCAGAAAAAGTAAAAATATTTAACAAATAAGTCCTAGGTTTTAAGCTTATTTTTTAAAGGCCAAAAAGAGCTTTCGAGAAGATTTTTAGCAAGAGGTGTTGTGTATTTCATAAAATCCCCAGCTGTGTGTGTGTCTGAAGGGGAAGGGGATTGTTCTTCTCTCTCTTGATATTGTTTTAGGGACACCCAGTGGGGAAATTCAACAGAGCACAAAGATGACTGAAAAAAGGTCCATGGAAAACTCCCTGGAGACCTCATTGAGGCCTTTCAGGACTTAAAGGGCTTTGTGAGAAAGATGGGGACAAACATTTAGCAGTGCCTGTTACAAAAACACAAGGGGAAGTGGTTTTAAACTAGAAGAGGGAAGATTTAGACTGGACATAAGGAGAAACTCTGAGCTGTGAGGGTGGGGAACACTGGCACAGGTTGCCCAGAGAGGTGGTTGATGCCTCATCCCTGGGAACATTCAAGGTCAGGGTCGTGGAGCTCTGAAAATGGTCTGGTGGGAGATGTCCCTGCTCACTGCAGGGGATTGGAGCAGATGGCTTTTAAAGGGCCCTTCCAACCCCAAATATTCCCTGAATCCATGTGAACTGTCCTGCCCCAGACCTTCCCCCAGTCTTTATCCACCATCCTTTGGACACACTTCAGCCTTGGGGCTCTCCCTGACTCTCCCCCTCAGCTCTGAGCAGGGAGGTGTTGCCTGTCCACCCACCAGGGAGCCCAGCTCTGCTCTCCTCTCTGCTTTTTGCTTTTTTAATCCAACCTAAGTCTCGGATAAATTGCTACCAAACCAGAAACGTGGCATTTTAAATCCACCTTGTGCCGACGCAAACGACTTCGGACAGAGCGAGGCAGGAGATTCCCAGTTTAACCTTCTCCCATGAAACCTGTGGAAGATCCCACTGTAGGAGTGCTGCATCAAATTATGGCAACTGACTCCTGGGAGCTGCACTGGGAGCTCTCCCAGCCGTGTTCAGCCTCCTGCGGGTGCATTTTTCAATTGATATCCCTTAAATAACCTTAATTATGTCTACGTTGAAGTGCCTCATCCAGCGGGGAAAATTGAGGAAGACACTTATTAAAAAGAGGCACCAGCACATGTGGTATTATTTTTACAGTCATCCAGCAGTGTTGATATAAAGTATTACATTTGAGTCAAAGCTCATTTGGGTGAGGAGTTAAAGTGAAAGCCGAGCTGCCCCCGCATTGTGTCTCCGGTGACTGTCCAATTAGCGGGTGATTAGCCCCGCTAATATCAACAGAGCCATTCCCGCGGCAGCCTGACAGTTACATCACCGCAATTCCAGCCGCTTCCTGAGGCTTCCTGAGGCTTCCTGACTCCCAACCAAACCCTCCCTAAGGAGAGGGGACGTTGCGCAAGGGGCGCTCCGGGAGAAGCCGGAGAACAGAACGGTGTCTTGGGGAGGCCAAATATTCGCGTTGATGTATTTTTTTCACCAGTTCCCGGTGTTTTTCCCCCAAACATCCGATCTGTTGTTCGCAGCTCCCGCCGCTGCCGAGGAATTGTTTGTTTTCGCTGAGATTTTACTTGACCTTGAATGCGAAGTTGTCGCTGAACGGGGGTTTGTGCTGATGGTGCCTTGGCCGTAAATCACGGCAGAGGAGGCTGGAGGTGCGCGGGAGTATTTATTTGTTTTATTTAAAAAAAACAAGCTGTTCGAATTCCCAGCCATTAGCAGAACACGTTTTTTGCTTGTGTAGAGGGTTTGCAAATAAATAAGTCCTTTTAAGCAGCCCCATCCCTGTTGATCATCTGTGGTTTGTTGCTCCTCTGCCTTTTCCCTCTCAAGTGTTGCCAGGAAACCAAGCTGGGCTTTATCTGCCTCTGGACAAGCAAACTTCTTATCTTCCACTTTGCTGTAAGTTTATATCACTTCCTAATACTTTCACCTGCTCCTTCCATCACTTTTTGAACTCTTTTCTTCTGTGTCCAGCCTTCCACTGGGCTTTAAAGCCGGGGGAACTTCATTGGCTTTTTGGTTTAAAAAAAGAAAGAGGGAAGAATCATGATCTTAGAAGTCTTACCATTGCAAAGAAAGTGTGCTTTTAGAAGATTTTGAGCATCTGCTTCTGAAAAAAAATGGAAGTTTTGAAGGGAATTCCAGCTGGGTATCAGCAAGGGAAGCATTGACATTCCCTAGTTATTTTTCTTATATATATACACATATTTGAATCAGTTAATATATAAAGATTCAAATATATATATGAGAGTTATATATATATATAACTCATATATATATATGAGAGAATTATATAGAGAGATTTATAGAAATTTAGCATGAGGGGAAGTTGTAGCCTTTGAAAAGGGCTGAGCAGTGTTTATAGTGGACAAGCTGCAGATGCCTTTCTATCCAACAAATGACTTTTGGATGTTCCATTTAATGCAAAATGAAAGTTAGAATTAAAATCTCCTGTGAGCTCATGGCAGTTTCACTGGAAAAGCTGAAGGACTGATTTTAGTAGCTCCTAATTTTGTTCAGAGCTGGGAATCCCTCTCAGAATTGTGCCCGGCCTGAAACACCTGAGTTCAGAAATCCCTTCCTGGGATTCTGAGGTGTTCCTACAACCTTTAAAAAATATCATCTTCCTCTTCCACGAGAAGATGGGCCACAACCAACCTCACAGAACCCAACTGATGACAACTTCAGCCTTGCTTGGTCCTGCTGGCTGAAATTTTCTATGCATAATTAAAAACTCACAAATATTGATTTAAACCCAACACTGGTGTGTTTAAAGTCAATGGCAGAGAATCACGGAAAGGTTTGGGTTGGAAGGGACCTCAAGGGTCCTCAAGGGCAGGGACACCTTCCACATTGATTGTTTTTTTCAGTGTTCAGTGTTGCTTTTTTCCCCCTCATTCTCCTTCCAGGAAAAGAATTCCTGATGCTAAATGGAAGAATTTTAACCATCATCAATCCAGTTGTTGATGCAACAACAATTATTTGTTCCAAATTGTCCAGTGTCCTGGACAGTTTTTTCTCACTGTGTTTACACATTATTCTTAAAAGCAGAGTTGCTTTGAAGAGGAATTAATTGGTCACCATCTTATCCCAGGGATAAAACCAAAGACAGTGCAGGGATGGTTTTCTCATAAGCAATTCCAGAGTCACCCGAGAAGCTTTTGGGAAAACATTCAGTAGCTGCAGGAAGTTCAGTCACTTCCTCATGGATTGCTGAGATGGGATGATGGGAACATCCCAAGCAACGATGGCAAAGCCCCGACACTGGGGCTAAATTTGGCACTGGCAAATTTGGGCTGGCACCAAGGACAGGGAGCTATAAATGTTTTCAGAAATAACTTTGGCACCAGGATTGGGGATCTGTTCTAGATTACCATTAATGCTGCTATGGATGGCTGCAGTTTCTTCCATGTTTTTTCCTTTGCAGGCTCCCTACTAAGATCCATCTTGGAGTCTGTAATTATTAGCTCTAGAAAAAAAAACTTCTTTACAGTTTTATGCTGTCACTAATTCTTTTTTTGGATTCTTTTCCACAACACCAACCTGGATCTAATCAGCTTCCTTTCGTGGTTATTCCATTTACATTTACCTCTGAGGTGCAGAGTGAAGCCAGAAAGGCATCCAATCATAGACTCATAAAATATCCTGAGCTGAGGAGGTTTTCTGCACGCAGAGAATGAGTGCAGGTACCAAAGCAAATCAAATAAATTGGATTTAATTATTTGTCACTTGTACGTACAACCAAATTAATTGAATTTAATGATTTTTAATTTGCATATATAATAAAATTAATTGAATTTAATAATTTTTCATTTGCACATATAATCAAATTAATTGAATTTAATAATTTGCAATGTCTCCATGTTTAATGTGTTTTTTATGGCTCAAATCTGTGCCACTTGCAGTGGAATATTCCCTCTTTCCCCCACGTACAAACACTCATTTTTAATAAAGATAATGTGTTATTTTAATAAGAAATTCTTCCTTTTCTTCATCCCTGAAGGCTCCCTCTGAGGGATGTCCTTTGGTGAGACAGGAAGCCAAGAGAGCAAACTGGATTCATGGTCAAAATCACTGGAAATCCACCAAATTCATTTGGTTTAGAAAGTTGCTCAGTGTGTTTTCTCTCAGGCATCACACCCCATCCTGCTGGGAATGCCCAGGAATGGGATTCTTCCCCCTCCATGCCCTGAAATCCTTCCAGGAGGGCATTTCCAAGGAGCAGAATTAGGGCTGTTGCTCAAACCCCAACCCCTTCATTTCCTCTCATTTCACACAATGTAAATAAACCCTCGGTGGGGCTCGGGGGCTACTGGGAAGCTCTGAGTGCTGATCATGTGTTCTAAATAAGGCACTCCCAAAAAAAGCAATGCCTGTAGGCTCAGGAAGGGAACTGCCAGTGCTGGAGCACAGAGGTCGAGGGGGTGCAAGTGGAGCTTTTTCCTGTGTTTGTCCGAGGGGATAAACAGCAGGGGAGAAATGCTCTGCTCAAATAAAACAAAGCAGAAGCAGGAAGAAAATAAGATGGTTCTCCTGATTGATGGCAGTTTTGGCTAAACCCAACTGCTCATAAAACTGGGGGGCTTTGCTTAGGGAAAAAAGGTGCTTTTTCTCTCATCAAACTGCTACTTTTCCCCAGTTTTCTGTCCTCCAAGAGCAGAAAACCATAGTCTAAAAAAAATTGTTGAAAATGGAGCTAGAAACTGCATGTGTTTCTGTCTTACAGTATTAAACCTGTTCCTTTCTCTACTAAATAGTTGTAAAACCACCACAGAAACAAGAAAAGATTGCATAAAGTACAAAAAAAAAATTGCATTAAAGATTGTGTGAAGTTAAAAGTGTCTTACTTGCAACCACTGTAATAATCAACTGCAATCAAATAGCACAAATATTGTCACCATTCAATCAGATGCTTTTCAAGTCTAAAATTCAGACTTAGGAGCCTCCCTTTCTCCATGTTACTGGTTCAGACACCAAGATTTGGGGGCATGGAACATGTGCCAGTTTTACTCACCATAATCTGGTCTTGCTTCTCCAGCTGAAGGGCAAAATAAGAGAAAACACAGTCCTAGAAATTGTAGGGAAGTCACTTGGAGGAACATTTGCCCCATCACAAATAACACTGCCCTTTAATGCATCTGAGCTGGCAAAATCCAGCTCAAAAAGATTAAAGAAACTCGTAGATGTCACACAAAGGTTTTAGCCCAAAAGATTACAGAAACTCATAGGTGTCACACAAAGGCTTTAGCCCAACAGAATGGTGTCTCTGCTCTATTCCCATCTGCTTCCCAAATCGTTTAATGTAAGGCCCAGCCTTCCTTTAATTTTAGTTTTTTTGGCCGGCTCTGAGAGTTTTAAAGAGATCATAATGATCCCTAAATCACAGATAACTGAACCTCTCAAAGCTGACCCCTGCTCTGCTCATAAAACCATCCCTTGCCAGCTCTGCCGGGAGCGACTCTCAGTCGATTTGATCTCCAATAAATAACAGGGCTGGGTAAACAGGTGAACTCCCAGTGGGCAGGATAATCCTCACGCCTTCCCCAGCACTCACACCCCCAGGGCCAGCAGGAGGGACACTCAGGAGACTGGCAGGACACACAGCTGTGGCCACTGCACTTTTTCAAGGGCTTAAATAGCCCTCGAGTGTGATTTTATACTCTAAAACGTCCTAAAATACGACCACATCCTAAATGCATTAAGGATTGTTCCAGGGCCCCCCGTGGTTAAATGGAAGAACCAATATCCTCGAGCTGCTCTGCAAATAGGAAAAGAAAACTACATCAAATGTGTGGAGGACCGTGATGGGGAATAAAGGGATATGTCTATTTTGCTTGGGTTTGAGGGAAGAATAGGGAATCAAATGTCTTGCCAATGCTCAGGTTCATTTCTTGCTGTGGTTTGGGACAGAGGGAGGATAATGAAGACTGATCAAAATGAGCCAGAAACGATCATAAAACGCCTTAATTCCTGAGGCTGCCTTGAGAAATAAGACAGACAGACAGATAAACAGACAGACTCATGCTTGCCTGAAGACCTGCTGTTAGTCAAATTTACACCAAGATTTTTATCTGACAAGGACTTAAATTGGCCTTAAATTTTCCCTCACTGCCGATTCAACCCTGAGGAACATTCGCTGCCATTTCCTCGGAGTATCACACTAAAATAACTCATTTTTCCTTAATAGCTTTGCTAACTCTACATCCATCCTGTAGCACATCAGAGTTCCAAAGTAGTTCTCATGGATAGAAAGGATTAATAGAAGCAGCTGATCCTTTAAGGCAGTTTGAACTGACTTAAAACCAGAGGCAGAAAGCTGGTTTTATGGACTCCTCCTTTTCTCTGGGTATTCTTTTGGCATAAATACACTTCACCTCGTTTTCAACTTCGTGTCATTGCATTCAACTTAATGTCACTGGGTTTGACAGGACTGGCTGTTTCTAATTAGAATGTTCCAAAGCTAATCAGCCCAGCCAGGTAAAATCCACGGCACAGGAACCGAGCGGCCCCGTCTGCCTGGAGGACTCCCCGGGCTGGATGGACTGTCAGGTCCTATAGGATGTCAAACCCTCCGGAGCAGCTGAGTGAAACCAGATGTGCTGAGCCCCTGTCCAGGGCTACCTTCCACGGCCATGGAGCAGGTGGTTGGTGATTATCAGCTAAGCTGGAAAATCCGGGCTGGTTTTGTCCTTTATGCAGCCTTTGGAAGGCGGTTCTTGAGGAATAAAACGAAGCTCGTTCCCACTTGACACTCAGGAGAGGTGGGTCTCGCTTTACCTGCCTTTCCACCCCATATTCCTTTCATGGCTTCTCCCTCTTTTTGGTCTGGGGCCCAGCAATTTGCTGAGCAAGGTCTCCAACCCAGCAGTGGGACATCATCCAGTGCAGTGGGTGGTTGCAGAGTGCTGGGGAGAAATTTGAACTAGCCCGGGTAATATAAAATTCCTAAAGCCAGTTATGAAATCACTTCTTTTAAAAAAAATTATCCTCGTGCATTAGAATTCGTTCCATATTTTTGCCAGAAATTCCGAAATTTGCCACATTTTCATCAGCTCCTAATTTTGAGTCTTCTGGTTCCATCTTGTGAGTTGAAAACACGGTTTATTAAGCTCTTTTTGATCTCTTTACCCTCCCTAATTGCCTTTCCCGAGCTGTGCAGCCCATTTGTACACCCTGGAATCCTTTTTGGGCACAAACCCAGGAGATTTGACAGCCACTGGAAGCAGCAATTCGTAATTTCTCACGTGTATCCTGGGCTGGAATTGTTCAGCGGGAGAAAATCACAAAGTTAGCAGAGAGAAAATAACTGTAACAGTAATAATTCATCCCTCTATCATGAATTAAGGTTTAAACCACAGTCCTCTGAAAGACTTTGTAAAAACTTCAACTGATTTCAACTCTTTCTGTCGGGTTCAAGTTCTTTATTTGCAGTGAATTCCTGTGTGTAGGACTGAAACACATCTGAAGGAGTGGTTAGTGAGGCCTGTGAGTAATATAGTGCTGGATATCAAATATATTATAGAAAATCAATATATAATATAACATAATTTAGATAGGCAGAAGAATTACTTGTATTTCTTTATATAGACTTGCTCTTTACAACCTGAGACATTGATTTTCCTATTGGTTTCATTGGATCTTCTCTTAGAAATGAATGTAGAGGTGATAACTTTTTACTAAACACTAGGAATCTCATGGAAAAACTCTCTCACCACTGAGAGGTGGCTCTTCCAGAAAGAAACTGTTTCTTGTCATTATTTTATAGTGTGGCAGCTTCTTTTCTGACTTAAAAGAAGTGCCTGTGTCTGTTCTGCAAACGTAGAACTCTTGCCTTCATCTGCAAAAGGAAACAATTCTCATCTCATTTGCATCCCTGTCACTGGATTGATTTATTCTGAGAGGCCACAACTTGACTGGGTTGTCAGCAAAAAAAAAAAAAGAGGAGCAAAAGGAACCTTGGCCTTGGAACAAGTTTCTTCCCATGGTTCAGGAAGAGCATCGTCCCCATCTGCTTTCCCTTTCATTCCTGTATTAGTTACACCATTTCCTGGCTCCTGCTTTCACAGCTTCCTTTGCTGTTATGTGGTCAGGATAATGGAGGGGAATATTAGAATAGGGAGAAACAGGCTGTGAACTCGAGCTGGATGAACCTTGCCAGGATTTATCTCCTTGCAGAGCTGATGAGATACCAGGGGGGTCTGGGAGCTTGGGTAGGTGGCACAGCCCGTGGAGTTTGATGTTGGCCACTGTAAATAGAAGAAATGCAAATAATAAAGTCCCTTGTCCTTGCTTTTATTCATCCCTTCTCTGCAGGCTAAAGGAAGAGCTTTGTTAGAAGAAAATCAGCGCTGAAACAGATAAGAGAATAATAATTTGCTAACAGATACTCTACCTTGTTAAAAACAATCGGCCTTTTTTTTATTATATTGTTATTCCAGCAGTACCTTTGCTCCCTGTTGTTCTGTAGCCTTGTTCCTTCCAGGAAAATGTAACCCTATCATCCCATGTTTCTTAATTCCTTGCCATAGCAATGAGCCTTGAGTCAGGCTCCTGCTGAGCAGTTTGGGAGCGCGATGATGTTCAGCAGAGTCAGCTTTGCTTTCTGCATAATTGCAGCTCAAGAGCCTGTGCTGATATAATGGGCATGCAATTTAAAATACACCAAAACTCCCAGAACCGAACAATCTACTAAACACCTTTTAATTTTTCTCAGCAAATTAAATTTTTCTGCTGTTTCCTCCCACCTTCTCCTCCCTCACCGAACCCTTGCTGAACCGTGCGGGGAGAAGGGATGGGATTTTCCATCTTAAGAAGGGACAAAGCAGCTCCAGCAGACCAGTGTTGACCGTGCAACTCCTTGGATACTGGGAGCTAAATCCCCTTTTGTTGCCCCTCTCTGGCTCCAGGAGCCAGCTGGGGCAGTGCCCATCCACCACGTGCTCCTGGCACCCGCCCGGAGGAGCAGGGAATGTGTGTGGCCAGGGCACAGCAACCTCCATCCCTGGCACGGCAACAGCTCTGGGGGGACCCTAAAGAGGCAGGTGCAGCTCAGCTCCAACCAAAAGCTGGGCAAAGTCATCCCATTGCACCTTCACCCTTCCTGCTTTGGTGTGTCTTTGGTTCAACTGCAGCTCCAGACCTCAGTGTGCATCTTATTTGTCACAGAGAACAAAGGCCACTCCTCTGTGCTGTTCATCCCCCCATTTATGCTCCTTGCAAGGCTCAGGACCCCCCAGTGGGAAAATGGCTGAGCTCTCCAGGCTAAAAAACATGGATAAGGAGTGCTGCAAATCCTGCTGGAATAATCAAAGACACCTGTCACTGGGAGAAACTGCTTTCTGGTCAAAGCACAGCCCTTGCTAATGGAGATATAGGGGATCATCAGGGCTGCTCATAAAGCTGAGGTTTCAGTTTTCCCCTTGTGGGCAAGGGGTTTGTGTTCACTTTCTGCTCATTCCAAAATAGTTCAACCGCTTTGCTGGAAGTGGTTGAAGAAAATGTTATTTAAAATGTTAAACAGGCTCCCTCCCCTCAAACATCTGCCAACATTCGCCCCTAAAATGAAAGTTTAGGGGAATTTTGAGGAAATGAAATGCTGGTGAGATTTAGCCAAAGGTTTACCTTCTTCTAAGTAATAAATTGTGTTTGTGGAAGAGTCCCCTGGCCAGACTTGCCTGTTTCTTCATTTGGAGCTACTGGATCCCACTCACTAGTTTGCACTAATCCCCCTAATAGCAGCAAGCACACTCCACACATCCTGGTGCTCCAACTCAAAACTACACTTTACTCTGGTTTTTAAGAGCCTGACTGAAAATTCCTTCTTTGCAGCTCAAGATTCTTTAGCAGCTCTTTGATTTGTTGCCCTGCTCCTCACTCCTCTCCGCAGTGACTTCACGTGCTATCGATTTTCCTCCTCTCCACTGCAGAAATCTTCTCGTCTGACTGATGGGAGATTTCAGGAGCCCTGAACTGAGGCTTCCTCCTCCCCTTCCAAAACAGATCTACAATCTCCTCTCTCTCTTTTTTTTTTCCCTTTTTTCTTTTTTTTTCTTTTTTTTCCCCTTCTTTTTTTTCTCTTTTCCTTACATCATCCTCATGGCTCACATCCTCTCCCTGCATCTCCCTCCTGATTCATTGTGCAACCCATGAATCTCTCTTCAAACAGGGAACATCTGGGGATGGAAGGGGAAGGGTGTAATTACTATAACACATGGCAAGGACTGCAGATTATTTTGGTATTATCATTGCAACTTCCTTATGTTTCTCCCGCTTCCCTTTTGGCATTGCAGGGGAGAGAAACTGGCTGAGGGAAATGTTTCCTTCCAGCTCTCTCCAAAGGGCTGGAGAGAGGTTCTTTGCCAGGGAGAGAGGCCACAACTGAGGGCATGGTTTGAAACACAGCCCATCTCCAGTGATGCCAGAATGATGAGGTGTTGATATCATGGCAATCCCCACCAGGAGGGCAAGGAATGAGTGGCCCTGTATTCCTTAGAAGTGAGGGAAAGAGAGCAGTGTTCCTGCACCATCAGCACTGTAAAGTCCACCAGGATCAGGTCCATCCTTCACCCAAGGAGACACCATTTGTTAAATGAAGGAATGCTGAGATGGAAAACCCCCCTGACTCCACGGGAACTCCTGTAATATTTTGGGATTGTATTTTTGCTTTCTTACCAGTCTTAAGGATGATTACAATCTTTCAGAGCCACTCCATGTTTTTTCAATGGAAATAGAATTCCAAGTGATTTGGAGCTGCCTTGCACATGTTTAAGGGTCAAGTGCAGCCACTGCAGTTCCAGTCACGAGGACAGTCCACACTTTTAGATTATCCTTTTAGATCCCTATGGAATGATTCCCTGCCTTCTGCCCATCCAGGAGTCTCCAGCATGTTGTGATGCCCTTCATGATCCCATTGTTGGTGTACCCAGTGCCCCTGTCCCACAGCATGTCCCACTCTAAACTACAGTCAACCTGGAGCTATTACTGGAAGGGAAATTCCATTCCATTCCATCGCATTCCATCCCATCTCATGTCACTCCATTCCATTCCATTCCATTCCATTCCATTCCATTCCATTCCATTCCATTCCATCCCTTGTCACTCCATTCCATCCCATTCCATCCCATGTCACTCCATTCCATTCCATTCCATTCGATTCCATTCCATTCCATTCCATGTCACTCCATTCCATTCCATCCCACCCCATCCCATCCCATCCCCTGCATTCAAACTAAATGTCAAGGCGGATCAAAACAAAAGTGCCCTTAAAATCGTCAATCCTATAAAAAGTAAATAAATAAATAAAAACATTAAAAAGGCCCCAAATCCATTTAAACAAACTCCCACAGAACTCCCATAAACTCCACAGCTGGGTGGAAACTATTCCCACCTTTCAGGTGAGCTCCAAGGCTTGTCCAAGGGGGAGGAGACCCTGCCAGGCTCTGTTCTCCATGGGTTTTATTGCCCACAGCCTCCTCATTAATTAGCAGAACCATCAGGGATCTCCCGGTTTCCCTCTTATTCCCGAGGTGTTCCCTCTCTCTCAAAGGCTCCCGATGCTGCAGCTCTGACTTCAGGCTTTGGGGATCCCATAAATCTGTTACCACGTTCCTCTGATAAATATTTTCTCAGGCTCTTTAGCAGGAGCAGCAAAGGGAGCTGTGGGCAGAGGGAGAGTCCAAACAAACATTCCTGTTACTGAGCTGATTTTCCAGCAGTGTTGGTGCTCCTGGAGCTGCTCACCACGGGATCCAGGCTGCCCCTGGCCATGGGGGTGCCCATTTACACCATTAAGGGGACATTGGTGGGCAGGGGCTCGAAGGTGACCTGGGAAAATTAATCAGAATTTCTTCTGTGAGACTTTCTGTGGGAAGGGAATCAAACAGTGCAGGACACCAAGGAAGGGAGGAGAAACTCAGCCTAGTATCCTGGGGAAATTCCCTCTTAGCCAGGATGGATGGACAGCTGATCCACACCAGAAAGGAAGAGTTTGGGTCATTTAAAAAAAATTCAACACTTTTAATATTTATTTGCACCTTCAGGTATCACTGAAATCTCCCTTGTTTCCTGATACAACTTCCTAAAATCCTGCTCTTTCAACGTGCCTCGTTGCCATGGATACAGGAGTCAAACTGGGCATCCCAGAGACAACTGGGCATCCCTGAGGATGGATGATCCTTCCCTGGGCTGGAATGTCCACACTGTGTTCTGGGCTGAGTTTGGATCAAATTCTCGACCACATTTGAGTTCACTGATTTCTTTCTGTACATTTTTTGCAGAATCCAACCAGTTGCAGTGATATCAAGCAAGTGTCCAGCAAATATCCAATGTTCCTTTTTTCAACTTGGAATCAATGATGAAATTTCAGTTTGACTTGGACTGGGCTGCTTATTATGTGGAAATATGGGATTGTGAGAAAGTTTCCCAATTTAACTGAATATTTTGCCTTTTCTGCACTTTCAGTGGATAAAAAGAACCAAAATAGAACTGGAGGAGAAAATTATCTAAACCCAACAAGGTATTTTTGTCCATTAAAAAACTTTTAAATAAAATTTCTAAATTTCTTTATTTCAAATTTAAATTTTTTTTTTAAATAGAGCAAGATTTGCTTCATTACATTGTGCTTCAGGGTGCCTGAAGGAGCTACAAATGGTTTATGATGAGGTGGTTAATTATGGGTTAGTAACAATGAAGTTTTTGGCCTGTTTGTTGAGATCTCAGAACTTCACCCACAAGGACTCCTTGGCCTCATTTGATAATTAATTAATTTGCCACGTGGCTCAGAAAACAAGCAGGGCTGTGGTTTAAGGGGTCTCCACAAAGTTCTTTCAAGATGAGCAGCTAAAGGCTCCTGGAAGAGCAGCAAACTGGAGTTTGCAAAACTATCCCAAAAGTTCAACCTATTCCAAAAGTTAAACCTCAAATTGTCCAAGGCGTTCCCTGCAGCCAGCCTTTGACACTCATAAATAGAAGCCCAGCAAAGAAAGGGGCTGATAAATTAGACATAGATCTATGAAGAGAAAGGGAGCCAGAGCCCCAGACCTACAAGACATGTCTTTATTTACTCAAACATAAATCAGACCCAACAGGAACTTCTGTGAGCAAATCGGATTCCGTTTGTGTGTTTTTCCTGACACATAAATCTGGCTGGAGCAGAATGGCATGAATAATAGAGGAACCCAACTCCCTCAGTGACCAATCCTTCACCGAATCTGGACTGATAACTTACCCTGCTGGGCTGGGCTTTGGTGCTCTGGTGAATCCCGGGATCTCCAGGGGCAGCCTGGATTTGTGTTTGCTGGAGGGTTTCTCCTGAAGGCAGGGTTGGATGTGGGCTCCTGTGTGCTGCTGTGGATCCAGCCCCCATGGATGGTGTCTGCTGCTTGTGTTTTGCAAGTCATAATTTCAGTTAAAATTGTCATTTCAATTAAAAAAAAAATCAACTCAGAAACAACAACAATAATAAACCCTCACTGAAAGCAGATGACACCTCTTTGAAGTGATGGGGAGACACCTCATTCCTGTGCACAGGTCTCTTCCCTCTCCTGTCATCCTTTGTTACCTGTTCCACTCAGGTAACAAAGAGTGGGACATGATGCAGGGGATCCAATTAGAGCAACCCCAATTAATGACCAAACGAGGCCAAGGAGTGAGTCCTGAGGGGTCAAGTTCCACGACCTCAACAAAAATTAAGCCACTTAGAGGTGGGTTTGTGCATGAACTTCCCTGGGCTAAAGCAGAGCCAGAACCCAGCTGTCCTCCAGGATGCTGGGAAGCATCCCTGGGGATGTGATGGGAATTGGCTTCAGTGTCCTGGGCTGCCAGTTCCCAGAGGGTCTGTACCACCATTTCCCACCACTTAAACTCACAGAACACACCCAGAAAGCTGTGAAATGAGAAGGTGTGACAGGTCTGCTCAGCCTGGAGAAGAGGACACTGAGGGGAGACCTCACTGGAGTTCCAGCTTCCTTGGGAGGGGCAGAGGAGGGTCAGGGTCTGAGCTCTGGGACAGGACCCCAGGGAATGGCTGGAGCTGTGTCAGGGCAGGCTCAGGTTGGATCTCAGGGAAAGGTTCTTCCCCCAGAGGGTGGTTGGGCACTGCCCAGGCTCCCCAGAGCAGTGGGCACAGCACCAAGGCTGCCAGAGCTCCAGGAGGGTTTGGATGATCCTCTGGGATATAGGATGTGACTATTAGGGATGTGCCTGTGCAGGGTTGAGGGTTGGACTGGGTGATCCTGGTGGGTCCCTTCCAACTCAACACATCCTGGGATTCTGTGGCTCTCTGAGAGCTGGGCAGGGTCCTCCAGCAGCAGCCACAGCTCAGAGCCCACTCACCCAGCTGATGAAGGCCCTGCTGCACCTCCATGGAGTGTTACCTACCAAAGGCTCTCACAGCCAGAGCCATCAGGCATTTCCAGGAGAGAAAAATTCCCTCTTTCTTAGCTGTGTTTTTGCTGTCCAAGCTGCTGAGACTGCAAATTCAGCCATCTCAGAACTTGAAGAGACCTTAGGTGAATCCAGTCCCGCTCTCAGGAATGTTATCTTTTCAATTTTGGCCCACAGAGGGTATTTTCATAGAGATTCCTCTCAAATGGAGGAAGATGGAACATGAGAGAGGGTTTTACTCCGTTGGCTGACAAAGTCTGCTTTGAATAAAAAAAAAATGGATCATGCAAAATGTTATTAATGATCAAATCCACAGTTTTCACTAAGCCAGAACATTACTCAAGGTCATATCCCCTGAAATCCTCCTTTGACTGATGGAGTGGTTTCTTCCAGTTTAAATGCAGTCACAATATTATCCCTAATGTAAACTGGCAACATGGATGTTTTTGCAGTTGGTGTTGGTAAAGCATTCCCAAGGGTGGCAGACTACTTTCCACCGTGGAAAAACAAATTCCACCCTCCCTGCCATCACCCCCAATTCCACTCACCTTTTCCAAACAGTACATTGGGTAGGAAATCCTGATGATGTTAAAGCTGCTTCTGCTGAAAACCTGGCTACCTTAATTGGTCCTGTTCACTTGATATATGACATTTTTCTAAGTCAAGGTTTTCCTGTGCTGAGCATCCATTAATTATGTCTCCAAAGAGGCCTTCCTGGTGCTGCATCAAACCCATTAAAACCCACCTTGCAGGGATGGAAAACGAGCAGATCCACGGGGAGTAACAAACCAGGGGGTTCTCTGGGGTGTGTTAAAGAGTGCCTGGGCTCAGGAGGGCAGCCTGGCAGGGGCTGGGAGTGCAGAGCAGCCTTAAAACAGCTCCTTGGAGCTGCAGGTTGGCAGAGCTGCTCAGAATGATCACATCCATTAAGGGTGTTGATGCTGAGTGTCTCATAAATACCCTGATATACGGCAGGAGGAGCCCAGGGGTGGCTCCTGCAGAGCAGGACATGGTGGAGGTCAGGTGGGATTTGATGCCTGGAAAAAGACTGGCTTGGGTAAGGAAAAGGAAGGTTGCAGAGACAAGGGAGGGGAGGAGGAAATGAAGGGAGCCTTATTGAAAAGCCACAGTGTGGTTTCAATTCTACCACAACTGCAGTTCAAGGCTAAGCTCCTCTCAGCTGTAAAGGCCTGGGAGACAGTGATGAGCTGATGGTTTTTTAATGGCTTAGCAGAGAAGCCACCAGGAAGGACAAATGCTGCATTATTCCTTGATTTGAAGGATGCTGAAGTGTGTTTCTAACATAACATCCAGCACATTGTGGCAGGTTCACTGGAAAGGGGACAGGTTGGCTTTGCTACCAACCCCTGGCTGTCAAGGCAGGACAGGACAAGAGAGACAGATGTCAGCAGGACGTGGAGACAGATTTTCAAACTGCACCACATTGCTCTGAAAGATGGGCCACAGCTTTAATAAGTTGTCATTTAAATTAAAAAAAAAAAAAGAAACCAACTCAAACCCAACAACAACAACAACAAACCCTCACTGAAAGCAGATGACACCCAGAATGAGCCCTCTTTGAAGGGATGGGGAGACACCTCATTCCTGGGCACAGGTCTCTTCACTCTCCTGTCACCCTTTCAAGAGCCAAAGTGGGGACTGAGGGCTGATGTTTCTCACCTGCTGCAGTTCTCATCCTGGGGACAGTCCTGGGGCAACGACCTGGCAACAAAATCCATGGAAAGTCTCACCATCAGAAAAGCCTCTGATGAAAATAACACCCTGACAACTTTATTTGCAGCAGTCCTTATGTTTTGGAGCTCTGGGCCAAAGATGGAGTTCTTATTTTCAGGGTGTGCATCTAGAAAAATAAGAATTATAACCATTAAACCTGTGCTGGTAGTTTTAAGGATATAAAAGTGGTTTTTCTTTTAGACAGCTGTCAGTGTGCTCACAGAGTGCCTCACAGCCATGGTTAGGCTGATTTAACAAGAGAAAAACTCTGTCAGATGGAGTTTTACACCCTCCCAGAGCCTGTGCACTGGAGCTGAACCAGCTCCTGTTTATCCTGTGACATCTCTGCCTTCTGAGGTCTGTGCAGCTCCTTAAATATCCATCCATCCCTTCCCCTGCTGGCTGGGCTGGCTGTTTGGGGGGGAATCCATCTTCCTGGCCCTCAGACACTGCAGATTTAGACATCACTCCTGCTGGGCTCCCGTTATCATGAGAGGGGAGAAATGTCTGTCCCTGGAGAGGGATCCATCACGGGTTAAAATGGGTGTCTGAGCAGGGAGAGATGGATGGCTCTTGGGAAGGGTTTATTTCTCTGGATATCCAAGCAGAGTTATTGCACATGAACTCACCTTATCCTTATCCCAGGATCCAGCTCCCCTCCAGCCTCTCTGTGCACACCCATCCAGCCCAATGCCTCTGTTTTTCACGAGGACATCTCTGCAGAGATGTGTCTGAATAAGAATTAAAAATCCCCAATAACTCCAAAGGGCTTTTCATATTTCACTGTCCCCTTATCTCTGCTCGCTCAGATAAATGAGGTCAGCCAGGGAATGTGGCCCATGTGCTAAAACCATCAGGGGATGATGTCATGGCCCAAAACGAGTCCTCTTCCAGGAGTTTAAAAGGTAATTGAAAGGTTATTTTTTTTAGAAGTTCACTTCTTTCTTTTTTTTTTCTAATGGGAAGTAAATGAGATTCAGGTCATATTGAGGCAAGCTCAAGGTGAAGTCATAGGGTGAAGAGAGGGAAGATGGAGTTGAAGATTAATTTGATTAGGATTTCTTAAGATAATATTTGATTTTATGAGGGGTTTAAAAGCACCAAGGTCCATTTACTAAGTCTGAGCTCTTCAGGCAGCTTTTTTTCAAGCTACACAGAAAGGTACAGAGCTTTGTTGGAGTTAGATGGTCACAAATGCAGAAAAATTAATACCAGTTACAATAAGAATCTGCAAAGTGTTAGCAGAGAAAAAAAAAGGATTTGATTAAATGCAGAGTTGAAGATTTTCTGATTTCCCTGTGAGCTTCCTAATTTTTGCACTGCACAAGCTGCAAACTTTTACCCTGGGTGAACATTCCAAGCTTTTAATTCCACTGCAACAAGTAAGTTAAAAAATCCACAGGAAGAAAACATACTTCTGTTTTCCCAAAAAAAGTTACTGAAGGTAGAAATCCACCTACTGTTGCTCATAAAGCAACTTAAAACTTTGTAACTAAGTGAAATAGGAAATAAT
Organism: Neopelma chrysocephalum; assembly: GCF_003984885.1. NCBI lineage: Eukaryota > Metazoa > Chordata > Aves > Passeriformes > Pipridae > Neopelma > Neopelma chrysocephalum. The sequence goes on along the minus strand of NW_020897746.1, from coordinate 10,243,513 downwards.
GTGGCTCAACAAAGCCAAAGGAGGATTTTTCAGGGGGATGGTTACAGATTTGGAGGAGAAAAGCTGAGACTGACTGAGCAGGGCCTCACCACCCTCACAGGGAAAAATTTCTTCTTAATATCCAATTTAAACCCACTCTGTGTCAGTTTGAAGCCATTGCCCCTTGTCCTGTCACTCCATGTCTTTATATGAAATCTCTCCATCTTTCTTTCAGGCTCCCCTCAGGTACTGGAAGGTCACAACCAGGCCATCCCAAAACCTCCTCTTCTCCAGGCTGAATTTATGCCATTATTACAGGGTGATCTGCTCAGAGGAGCACAAAGAATTCCCCATCCACTGCTACTTGCAAGTCTCATCTCTATAAATACTAATGAAATTATTAAGGGAATGTTTCTTTCCTGGGTGGGTAAAGAGAGATACAACCTGGGAAAAGCAGAAACTTGAACCTCCATCTCCCAAACCAGGAGCTGCTCTCCCAAAAAACCAATTTGTGTTAATTCTCTCCTACCCTGAGCACTGAGGAGCATCTCGCTGTGGGGAGAGCAGCTCTTCTGTCTCAGCAGAGGGCAAGGTAAGAAGACCTAGAAATTAATTTACAGCATATTTTTCTTAAAGCCACGATGGTCCAAGTAGGCTTGGTCCTAATTTCATCTGGGGTTGGGAAGGGAGTTCAGGAAAACAAATGGATCCCTCCAGATTAAACATGGGTGGAAGTCTGTGTAATGAATTGAATTGGCCCTGGGATGATTTTGCTCATCCTTGCTTTTGTGAAAATATTTGCAGTGGGACTTTTGGGCCAAGTGAGCACTGCCTGTGTTTGTGGAGGACCGCAAGGAATGTTTGGAGTAGAATTTTGGAGCATGGAGAATTTTGAAGAATGTGGATTAGTGGCTGCCTGTGTAATTTAAACTTTGCCATAATTAAACACCAGCAGCAATTAGCAAATAACAACCAGAAGCTAACTTATATATATATCTAAAAATTAGATTTAGAGAAAGACCAGCTATCACAGGGACTTACAGTGTTGGAAAAGATGGAAATGGTCCTGAGGGTTTTTATCTTCTCTTCTCTAACTCCAAAGTCCTGGAAAGCTCCATGGCCTCCCAGGATTTCTCCTGCAGCAGCCTGTGGTGGAAAATGGGATTGGGCAGCTCTAACCTTCTGCCTGAGTGACCTGACTCACCCTTCAGGTGCTCAGGAAGCCCAAAGACTGTTTGTTCAATATTTGGTGACTGTTGGCACTGAGAGAATCCCTGGAGCATCTGCTGCCCAAGGAACTGGGATGCTGAGGGGCTCTTTTCCACCTGTGGGATTGGCACCCAGGAGGGATGCAGAGAGCACTGGAGGTTTTATTGGGGATGGGCAATGCTGTTCCTGCTGCTTCATAAAGCCAGGCTGTGTTTCTGTGAGCAACAACTGCCTCTTTGAGGACAGAAATGCACAGGCACAGGAAATAAAACCACTGAGAAAAAATTGGGAAGCTGGAATGGAAAAGAAAAGAATAATAGGAATCCATGATTTACAGAAGAGCACAATGAGGGACAGAAATAAAGGAGCCTGGAGTTTTATAAGATTATCTGAATTCATTTGAGGAGCAATACAAGAAGTGAAGCTTTGTAGCTCCAGGGATGATATTCCCTCGACTTTTCATGTCCATTCAAATGCCTGGTGTGTGGATTTGTCAGGCTTAAAAGACTGGCAGACTTGGCAATCTGATTCTTTTATCTGCAAGCCAGGTAGGGCACAGGCAACTGCCCAACTTTCCCGTGTTCTTCTGCCAACATTTTCACTTCCCACTCGGGGGGACTCGGTGCAGAGGGTACAGGGAGATCAGCCTTTGTGTTTGCTCTGCTCTGTGGCACAGACAGACAAAGATGCCAATGGTGTGTGAGGATTACGGGAAAGTCTGACCCTTTGTTTGCTTCAAAATGAGCTGAGGAGATCCAAGAAAGGGCATTAAAGCAGCACAGGCTGAACCTGGCCTGGGAAACAAGAGTCAAGGGAATGTCTGGTCACTGGTTCGGGCCGAGAGGCTGCAGGAGGGTTTTCTGCTGACTCCTCACCCAGAAAACCCACCCAGGGCACAAAAACATCTGAAACTAAAAATAAAGTGTCTCCCAGACCTCGCTGGTGGGACACCAGAGCAACTCTCCACCTTCCATGCTGTGTTCCCAGCTGCTTGGCCAGACCCCCCTCCAAAGAGGCCCCCACCAAGCCTTTACAGAGGTGGGGTGTCAGAAATGTGTGGTGGAGAGAAAAAGTCCTGCTTGTAGCTGGATAACATCAGGGGAAGGCAAACTGTGCCTCCAGTGAGTGCAGGATATCCCAGCAGGGCACAGCCAAGCAGGATCCAGCCCTGTGGAGTTCCAGGGGCAGGGGATGAGGGGCAGCCCTGGGCTGTGCAGCAGAGCTCAGATGATGCTGGGCCTGAACTTTTAATCCCAACCCTGTGGGTGATGAAGACACATCCCAGCAGGTCCGTGCTGGAGAAAGGGGTTGAAGCCACATTTCTCCTCTTTCAGGAGAGCGTTCCAAGTTCTCTAATTCCCACCCAGACTTAAACATTCGTTCTTGTTGTCTGCAAGCTAAAACTCAATATCTGAAGATATTTTGTCCTACGACCGTTGAAACCCAACCCTGTTTTTTTTCCTATTAGTTTCTGATGAGGCTGATTAAGATGTAGTGAAGTCAGATCTGGGATGCAGGGGAACACATTCCAGCTCTGCTCACAATAAGAGTCTCAGATTTACCCCCGGATCCCCAGTGTTCCCCTGTGATACAGGATACTGCGTTCCCACAGAGTTCTGAAATCCCTGCTATGCAGTACAAGTGTGTGGTCAAGAGTATTTTGCATTGTTGGATAACAGATTTCAGGGATGTTTCTCACATCTTCCACGCAGCACAGGGGCTAGTTTTTGAAAGAGGAGCCACACACTCCTCATTTTCTGGGGAGACAGCAAAAATCAGCCATCAATCAAAGGCACAAAAATCTAAAATCTGCCTTTCCCTCCACTGTGTTGCTGCTTGCCCACGGACACCAGACCCAAATGAAAGGACTGATCTTGGAGAAAAAGGAACGCCTTCAAACATGAAATATTCACTTCATTTAGGGCCTACAAGGTTTTTTGGAACTGCCTGCTGTGCCACAAACCTTTGGCTGCAGCCCTTTCCATCAGCCCATCCAGCTCCCCCTCTCCTCAGGACAGGCTGACTCCAGAGCAGGAGCTCACACCATCCATTTGAATACCTGTCCCATCATCTTGTTTCCATGGACCACCCAGACCTGGGAGCTCAGAGATGGCCACGTTTCCACATTATTGGGTTTGGGGGTTGTGTTCTGTTATTTTTTTTCCATGCAAATAAACTCTGACAGTCTCCACTGGGAGCGATTGAACCCAATTAAACCCATTTTCATATTCCAGTATATTCTGGACGGGCTTGTTTTTTGCTAATTGGGACTAATTATGTGTCTCTGCCAAACTGGTAGGTTTGATTGTGGGAGGTTCAGGGACTAAATCACTTTTCCCTTTGAGAGTGTGTAAAACTTACTTTACCTGGAAGTCATATGGGGCAAAACAGCCTGGAAAGTGATAAAATCTTGATGGGGGGGTCAGAAAATCAACTCAGCTTCCATGAAGAGGAGCTGGTCTGGCACATCCTTGCTCGGGGGAGGCTGTAAATTCATTTTGAGCAGAACACAATAAGAAAGACAACAATCAGCAGGGCCTGCTGGGCAGGGCAGGGACGCCAGGCCTGATGTTTTGTGAGTGCTGGGCAGAGCCGTGGGGAGCTGCTCTGCAGGACGTTTGTTATTCAGCTTGGAGGGACCATTAAATGGGAGACTTTTGTTCTGCTTGGGTTTATTACCATGTTGGATGCTCTGCAGCTGAAAAGGGGGGAACGTGTGTAAACAGCCTCATGTGACAGCATCACCCTGTCACTGGGCTCCAGCTGCTCCACAGCACAACCTGATTTTCTGCCCGAGGTTTCCTGGGGCTGTTGTTGAATCAGTGACACCAGAGCTCTCGAGACACAGGGACACATCAGCATTTCCCCAAGAGCTGCTTGGACACCAGTCATTGGAAGGGTGGGAAATATCCACACCAGTCACTGGAGGGGTGGGAAATATCCTTGAGGAGCCCTTGGGACAAACATCCCTGGGATGCTCTGCAAAAGGCAGCTCCTGTGGCCTCAGACACCAAGAGAAGCACCAACCTCATGGCCTGAATTCTATCTAAATCTACTTAAACTTACATCATTGTTATTCCCGTGTCTTTAACCAAATGACAATAAGGGTGGTTAATGAGCTGTTTAAAAGAGGAGCTGCTGTGGCTTTAGAATCCAAAGTTCCTGGTTTTTCTGACCCTGCTGCCATTTAGCCCCTGAAACTCGTAGTTTTAAAGGGGTGTGGGAATTAAATAAACGCAGGATTTTTAGATCCATAAATGCCCATGAGTCTCACAGGGACATAAATTTCTACATATCTTGGGACTTTAGATATTATAAGGTACAAGGTGGCTTTTGCTTCAGGTGCAAAAAGTTCTGGTGTTATGCTTTTGCCACCAACTGAGGGTAGAACAACACTGTAGGGAATGAAAACAAGTTTATGAAACTGGCTGAGGCAGTTCCAGCTGTTTAGGGGTTGCTAATGCTTTTTTCTGTCCCTTGGATATGAAGCTGAGACTCTTCCCAGAATGGGACTTGTGTTCATCTCACAATTAGTGCCCAGTGCTTCAGGTGTCAGACTTGCAGGAGCAGTTTGAAGTCACTTATGAAAGATTAGGGCCTTTTTAATAATTGGCAGCTTTACCACCCGGGAAATTATGCTTTCATCTTCATTTGGAGAGGGGAGAGGCAGAATAAAGAAGAAGAAAGACGACCTAGGAGGGGGGAGACCAAGGCAAGGAAAGCAATGAATCCTGCATATCATATGAGCTCCCAGAGCACTGACTTTCTGTGCCAGTGTCTTATTTGCACGGCTTTTTCCAAAGAGAAAATAAACAGGCAGCTCCGCAGCTGTCCATTAGTATTCCGGAGCTGTCGCGGCTCTGGCATCGCCCTCGGCACCGGGAGCTGGGGCTGGTGGCAGCTGAGCCCTGCAGTGTTTGGGGCTGCCCGGCTCCCCCAGCCAAGGGGGCGTTTGTTCTGAGCTCCCCTGCTCTCATGTGACACGGCTCGAGAGGAGAAGGAGGAATTCTGGCTGTTGTTTTTCCTCGGGACAGCGCTCGGAGCAGCCGGGATGCTCAGCCGGGATGCTCAACCCCGAGCTCCCCGCGCTGGCTCAGCGCGGAGAAACCCGGCACTGCGGGCTCAGGGTTTTCCAGGCTTTCTATAGCGTGATGTCAGAACAGGATTTAAATGGAACACCAATTGTCTGGCTCGCAGTCAGGCAGGAACATGTGGGACCTTTTTGCTGTTCTACTATTTGTCTAAGTTAAGCTACATCGTTTTTTGTTAACCGAGAGGGTCTGTGGTTCCTGGGGAAAGCTTGCATTCCACATTTCAATATTTTATGCTGTTTCTAAGTTTGAAATGGAGGGGTTTTTTCCCCTTTCCAGTTGTTTTTAAGAAAAGGTTCATCTTTTGGTGTAAATCTGGATAAAACCATCCTGGTCTTGTCTCCAGCACCCTATTGGAGGGAGGAGTGGATATTACATTACCTTGTCCAACTGGCTGATTGCCACGAGCTTTGACTTCCCTGAATTATCCATGAATTCACTGTATCTGAGACAAGAAGGGTCCCAGATAATTTTGCTGCCTTTCAAGTGCTTCCCCAACAGGAATTCCACAGTAACCTCTTATCCTGCAGCCCCATTCCTTCACCCATTAACCCACAGCGACACAAATGTTCGGGGAAGTGATGTCTGAAGGTTGTATGGTTATTTGAACATGCAGTTGTTCATGCCAAAAACTATGGGAATTCAGCCAGGGAAGGGAAAAAGCAATACAGCAAGAACTGTCTGGCCAAACAGAGCCCTCTTGGCTGTTTAATATTGAAACCCCACACTTGCCTGACCTATCAATCACTGATATCATTGATAGATGTTCATGTGCCCAGCTAAACCCCGAAAAGCTGCTCATGGATGTGGAGAGAGTAGAAATGGAACCTGAAAATTGAATTCCACCAGATCTGGGGATAAAAGGGAGATGAACTCCCGTTGCTGGTTGCTCTCAGCCTGTTCCTGCTCACTGTGGAAGTGTCACCAGGACAATCCCTTCCAGCTCACTCACTCACTTTGGACCAGAAGCTGAAAATGCCTTTTCTACTCTCCATATTACACATTGTTATTGTCTCTGAACTATAGACCTGACTTAAACCTGTCCCCAAACCTCAGCTAAGACTCATCCCTTTGATTTACATCCATTTCCAAAGGAGGGGGGAAGAGCAGCCAGCTCCTTTTGGAAGGGAATTATGCAGCTCACAGAGCACTCAGAAAGAGCTGACAGCATTAATTTAGGATGGTCAGCAACTTGCAAGACTTCCAGTAGCTCAGTCCAAACAATTTACCAGGATATGTTGGTGTCTTCAGCTTCTCCATCTGCAACTCATTTCAGGGCTGGAAGAGGCAGTGCCTGAAAAATAAAAAGCAGTGAAGGGATGAGAAGGGATCTGGATGGAGGGTGTGTGGCCTTGATATCAGCTGAGTGAAATAAAATCTTTTTCATTTACAAAGCTGCCTGTTCCTGAAGCCTGTGTGGCTCTGCTGAGGGTCTGTCAGAATTCCTCTGCAACCTGTGGTATTTTTTTGGATCTGCACTTAAGATTTGAGTGCATGGGGCAGGTTACCAGTGAAATCATAGCAGTGTAATTATAATGTTATTATTAGGCCCACTTTGTCCAGAATAGAAACCCCAGAGAAAGCAACACCACGAGAGCTCTGGCAATATAATTAGGGAGCAGACAGACTTCTTAGTCACACTGTATTTTCTAACATGGGGCTCTTGCAGAGCTGACAGAATAACCAGGAAAAACAGGATGACTGTGCAGATTTCTGGAGAGGAGCCTGTGGGATCAGCTGCATGGAATAAACCCTTGCAGAAAAGATACCCCAATGCTGATTGAAGATGCAGACTTGGCCTGTAATATTGGATTCAAGTCCATGGCCTTCAATCTGAAAACAAACCTCAGCCTACAACAAGGCAGCTCAGATCTTGATTTCTTGGGGAATTTGACCTGACTCATGCGAAGCGCCCAAATCCAAAATTTAATCAGCAGTTTCTCTCTCTCCCGGGCTGGATATCAGGCTGGGAATCTCGTCAGAACAGGATTTCTTGTGAGATTTCCAATTCCTGATGGCAGAAAAAACACCACAAGAAAGGCCCTGCTTTATTCCAGCCAAACCCAGACGTTTGGGAGACGTGCAAAACTAAACAGTGAAACGTGCCCAGTGTTTGGAGGCACAGAGGAGTTTTTTTTTAGGATTCCTGTTGATGTGACCAGATCTCTTTGTGGTCCCTCTGTTTCAGCACGACAACCTGATGATAAATTGCCATTTCTCAGCAGTTCAGGCTGATTTCTCATTCGAAGGAATGGGATTTCTTCGTGCTGATCAGATCCTGTCTTGCCAAAATCGGTGCTGTGAGAGGGCTCCACACAACTCACCAGTGCTTAGCAATGGAAGAAAGAAACCCCAAATCCAAACAGAAATCAGCTCAACCTGTTATTAGTGGTTAAAAGGGGAGAAGCTGTAATATTGGAGTCTGATGTGGTCCCACTTGCTCCCGAAGAGGGTTAAATTTTTTTCTAAGAGCGAAGTGTAAAAAGCAACTTGGAGCTTTCTCTTCTTTCCGAGAAATCCTAAAGATCTCGAGTGCCCTCTAGAGCCACGCTGGGATCCTCCCTACCCTGAACACTGAGCTCAGTTTTTGTGTGCTCGTTCTTCTCGGCGTTTCTCGAGTGAGCTGCAATATACAGCCCTTTAAACGAGCTTTCAGCACTGCATTAATCACGGGCCTTAATAGGCAAATTCAGCTTTTTTTTCTGCTAATATATTTGCATGCTCTTTATGTAACAGAACGCTGAAAAGTACAGTCTGTGCAGCTGGAGAACCACGAGCTCGTTTCATTGCCCAGCCAGCCCTGCAGCGTGTGGTTTATATCCCGAAAGGAGAAACAGAAGGCACAATTTTCCTCCCTGTGCACTGACACTTCATCTCTTCTGCCCGGAGCCAACTGCCTCTGATTATGGATAACTCAGGGAAAAGTCTTGAAAACCCCAAATTGCTTTGCAGCCTCGGACGTTTCCCGTGATTTGCACGGAGCGTAATCACGGAATCGTGGGATGGTTTGGCTTGGAAGGGACCTTAAGGATTATCTGGTTCCAGCTAGATGGGGGTAAGGGACATGTGGGTTGGTTTAGAAAACAAAAATGAAAGAGTCTTGACTGAGCCATGCAGCAGCTTCCATGGGCAAAGGTCTGAAAGCAAGACTGATAAAGCTCTTGGATCAGCGAAAATCGGGATACAGGCATGGTGTGAGCTGGGATTGCACACTGCTGTGGATAAAACTTCACCCAGCATTTCACCCACGGCCTCCCCCAGCAAACAAACCATCTCTTCTTAGGAGGCTTGGCTTTGGCCACAGAACCAGGCTCTGTGTGCTCAGCTTTGCCCTCTGGGCAGCTGAGCCCTTCCCACCCAGGAGCAGCTCCCACCCGTGTACTGGGAATGCACCACATCCCTGGAACAGAATCCCTGGAGTAGGGGCAGCATCCCTGGGAGCAGGAGCGCTGGGTCAGGCCCCCAGCACTGCCCTGTCCTCACCAGTTCACCCAGAGCCACCCCAACCCGAGGAACACTTGGGCTGAAAGGGGGTTTTCCAATCACATTCCCCGTTTTTTAATGGGGGAAACATCGTCCTTCTCCTGCTCTGTTCCTGCCCCCAGTGTCTCCAAAAATATCCCGGGGAGGGGCTGAGCCACTGCTTCACCAGAAACTCTGTGACCTGAGGGGCTCCTAAAACCCTAAATAATAACAAATGTTTTATTTACAACCAGTAAATCACGCCCATGTGTTTCTGAGAGGATCCTTTCTGAGCAGATGAATTAACGTGCCACAAAAAAATCCGTGTTAAAGCACATATTTTGTTAGCAAACCCTGATGCTTAATATGGCAAAACCTCCTTTTGTTTCATTTTGTTTCACCCTCTGTTCTCAGTTTTACAATTTCCTGGAAAATCGAGTCATTTGTTTATTGTGGGCAGCAAAAAATAAAAATTTTCATTTTTAAATATTATTCTCCCTGTGGTGTTTTCATTTCGAAATACATTTTGATTGTGTATGTGTGTGTGTGTGGATATGGAATTATCTCCTGAAATGAAAACCTATGTTTCATTTTGAAATGTCAGACTGAACAACATTTTCAGTCTAGAGATGTGACTTTATTCCTGTGATTAAAGACATCAAAATAAGATTCCATGCTTCATTTTAAGCACTTCAATTTTTCATCAAATAACTTGTTTCCCTCATTGCTGACTCTTCTCTCCTCCTCTCCCCTCTACTCATTCTTTCCAAACTGGAAGAGCAGAAAAGGCACAAAAGGGGTAAAAATATGGTAGAAATAATTTTCAGTCTTTTTTTCTATTTATTCCTATTCAAGACAATGTCAAATATTTTTTCCATTTATAAAAAAAAGTGACAAGTGGAAAAAAGGGAATAATTTTATTTTTTTCATGTTTTCTCCCCTTTTCACTTTCCATTGTCCTGAATGATGAACTTTGTACTGAAAAACTGTAAGGGGGCAAGGGAGGCATTCCTAAAACCAAAAACCAAGGAGCAGAAAAAGGAACAATCCCATCCATTTGCAGAAGTACAGCCTGGTCCAAATCAAGATGAAATCAAAAATTGTATTAAAAATGAGCAGGAAACTCCAGCAATGGTTACTGGGAGGCACCACGTGCTGCCCCAGCTCTCCATGAGCCCAAGAAATCCTCTGGGACCTCCAATTCCAGGGAGTTGGTGCAGCTGGGAGGTCCAGGAGATGCTGGTGGACACCAACTTCCCCATAAAACAAACCACTGACACCTCCAACCACCCCTGCCTGGATCCAGCCCTGTTTGTCCAAGGCTGGGCAAACTCCTGGAAAAGAAAACCCTGTGCAATGCTGTGGGCTGGGAACGTGGACCACAGGGAAGCACCAACCTCCAGGAGATCTCCAGTTGCCAGCCAGGACATAATCAGTCCCTATTTCCAGGTTTGCAGCACACACACACACGAGTTATGATGGAGGACACGAGTGTGGAGTGGTTGGTGACAATAAAACAAGATTAGGCTGGAGCCTTGTCTTCACTTACTGATAGAAAGGGAAAATCTCCCAGGGGACAAGTTGGATCCAGCTGTGAAATGTTTCAGGGGCCTCAGACACGTCTCATGTACCAGGGAAAGGAGAACAGGAACAATAAAGCTCTGACAGATGCAGCTGAGTGTTGGGAGCGGGTGTGGAACCACTTTATCATTTCTGAAACGATGTGCAGAGTTTATATTTCTGTTATTTCACTTGTGCCCTGAAAGCAAACGGGGAATCCAGCGTGATTTGGGAAGAGATATTGCTGGGAGGGAAGGAATGTTACACTCCAGATTGGTTTTCTACCCCATAAATTCAGCCCTTCCATGCTTCTGGTCTTTGTTCAGTCCCACACACCCACCCTCACAAACCTCTCACAAAAATAAAGAGCTGCTCCTGGGGGTGCTTCTTATTTTCCACCCGGTTCCTGTAAAATAAACATGTTTTCTGCTTTGCATAATTGATCTTCTGGGTCAGGAGCTGGTTTTTGTACCACAAAATCAGCTGACTCCCAGTTCACTTTGGTGTTTGACACCTAAACTGAGTTCAGCTCCAAGCAAACAGTGACATGTTGTTGTGGATCCATCCCTGGAAGTGTCCAAGGCCAGGTTGGACGGGACTTGGAGCAACCTGGACTAGGGGAAGGTGTCCCTGCCCATGGCAGGGGGTGGGATGAGATGAGCTTTAAGGTCCCTTCCAACCCAAACCATTCCATGATTCTCTGATTCAAACTTACGGAGAAATTCAGGATGGAAAGTGATGCTGGTGAAGTTTAAGGAGCATTTTTAACTCTCAACATTGTCTGGAAGATTCACTCATGCTCAGATCTTTTTTCAGCTTCTCTTTTAGGATGAATATCCTGGATGGATCATTACTTTTATCTCCTCCAGCTCTTATCATGCTGCTACAGCAACCATAGACAAACTGGGAGACAGATGTGTGGGGAAACTGGGAGGAGACACTGTCAGAGGCCACAGTCCGTTTCCAGGGTTCTGCTTTTCTAACTAGAAGAGAAGGTTCCAGAGATCTTCTCTTCTTGTTCAATACTTAAAGGGGGGTTATAAGAAAGATGGGGACAGGCTTGTAGTGATAGGACAAGGCAGAAGGGTTTTAATCTGAAAGAAGGGAGATTTAAACTGGATATAAGGGACAATATTTTTATGATGGGGGTGGTAAAACACTGCACAGGTTTCCCAGAGAGGTGGTGGGAGCCCATCCCTGGAAACATTCAAGGTTGGGTTGGATGGAGCTCTGAACAGCCCCTAGTTTAAGATGCTCTCTGCAGTGGGGTTGGACTAGAGGACCTTTAAAAGACCCTTCCAGCCCAAACTCTTCTGTAATTCTGGTTTTGTGAGCACTGTTCAAGGTTCCTTTCACCCCCTTCCATCTCCAGATCCATCAGAGCTTGTAGGAGACAACATCCCCCAACCCATCCAAGCCATCCCACTCTGCTGGGGAGAGACAACAAGTCTCCAAACCCAGCAAGGAATTTGCAGAGCAGATGAGAAGTGGGGAGTTCCAGGACAGGCCCGGGGACATCATTTTCTGTGGAAAAAACAGGCAGAGGAAAGAAAATGAAGGGAGTAACTGAGAGCTCTGAACTTCCACAAGATGAATCAGGGAGCGCTTCTGTTTTAATAATCATTAGTCCATCATTGTGCAGATACTGCAAGGACTCCAAAACTCATTTATTTTGTGCCTTTGCCCCAGCCCAGGGTCCTGTCTGTGCCTCTGCCTGGTGCCTTTTGCTGCTGCTCACTCAGTTTAACCAACCTTGACACTAAAAGGCCAAAAATTAATCTTCCAAGTAAAAGATGGCCAAGATTACTAAATTATGTGCCTCTTCATTATCTTTAGGTACCTCCTCAGGACAGATGAATTGCCTTAAAGTCGGGGAAGAAAATCCTACAGGGAGAAGGCAAAGAATAATGTGCAAATACTGACTGAAAAACATGAATGTGCACCAAAGGAAAAAGGGAAAAACACACATGCCATTTTTTTTCCCCCCACTCATTCTGCTTCCTTTATGTTCACTGGTTCAGAAGATGGAGACATCCATTAATTCTCCATGCAGGAAAGTAAATAGTGATCTCCATCCTCCGGGATTCAGACGTCTGGTCTCAGCTCTCCCTGAGGAATCTTCCTCCACTGCCTAATGGGCTCTGACCATGGCAGAGCCATTTAAGGGATACCATATCATTTTCTAAAGCCTCATTTAGACTCAAACACAAAAAAAACACGGCCCTGTCACACTGAAGAGATTTCAACCCCTCCAACCTCCTTTCGCTTTATTTCTCGTAACTGATTTGAAATGCAGGGATGGATTTAAGAAAGGAGAGGTAAAGGAAGGAAGGAAAGGAAATAGCCCAGGAGCTGACTTTCCAGAGCTGCATTAAATGATGGGTTTTAAAAGTCCATTTTGAAGAAAGTTGTGTAACTTTTTTAGAACAAGTGCCTGCCATAAAAGAGAGAGAAGGGAAAAAGACATTATCTGGTCTGGTAGTTTTCAGGAAGTTGGGGTCCCAATTCCCTGAAAATAAAATTCCTTTATGATCATCATTTTGCTTATTACTTCTGTTAGAGTAGCACCCTGAAAACCCTCAGCAGAACTCGGGATCCTGCTGTAAAACCAGATTAGTGGTGCCCAGATCCAGGGATTGACTAAATCTGCCTCAGGGTGAGCTCAGGAATCCTCTCCAGAGGAGACTCAGGAGCTCAGAGCTTGTTTTTAATCTTGGTTTCAGCTGCAAAATGCAAAATGTGACCATTATTTGTGAGCTCACAGACGTCAGTAATGTTTATTTTGACTTTCTGGGAATGTTTGACTGTGACAAGGACAAAACGTTGATTTTGTGAACGTTTTCCCATTTCCAGCCACACATTGAAACAGGAACGATGGCAAGAGAGAGATTGGCCACGAGTGATTTGACAGAAGCAAATAAGAGCCCGTGAACCATCCTGGTTAACATGAAAGGGCATTTCCTGGTGGGAAAACCTGCCTGGATGAAACTTTTCAGCCAAATCGAGTCAGATTGGAAACTGCCACTGGGCAGGAGAGGCTGCAGTAGAAGCTCATAAAATAGGACGAGACCAAAGGGCATCTCGACAGCAGAGCCAGGAGCAGAGTGAGCTCTCCTGCCTCCTTATTCATGGAGTGTATTTAATGTTTAACTATCCATGGATTTATTCCCGTGTTCCCTGTCCAGGACACCTCCAGCTGCCAGCCTGGGGAGGGAGATCAGCCCATCCTTCTATGAAACGACTGATTTCATGGGCCACTCTGGTAATGCCATTAAAGAGGATGTTTTGGAACAATAAGTAATCTGTTCTCTGGGATATTTGCACAGTGGAATTCTTTTTTTCCCCTGCCCTGATTTTTTCTTTTTTTTTTTTTTTTTTAAGAAAGAAAACTAAATTGCCATAGGTAATCTAAAGCTGACCTGGTTAATTTATGGGGGATGAAATGATTGGTGTGGAGCCCATCTCAGAGAGTTTTGTCTTTCCTGGGTCAGAACTTTAACTGGTAAAATTTAGTGCAGCTCTGAAATCAGCAGAGCAAAGATTTGCCCATATAAACTTCAGGACATTGAAATATTCTATAATATTTCAAATGCTGTTGAAGCCTCCAGCTGAAATGAAAGGAGTTCATTTGGGGCCTCTCTGAAACGAGAGTTTATCAGATGTTTGGGCTTGTTACAGAGCAGGGTCAGCAATGATTTCCTGAACCAGGAGGGCTTTGTAGGGTCTGCCTGGGGTGGGTATCAGGGTCCTGAGTGACATGGGCTGAGCTGCCCCAACTCCTCTCTCCCAGCCCCAAAACAGGTGACCAGGATCCCCCGTTATTACAGTGACCTCTGAAGGGGAAATTACAGTTTTTAACCCAAATTTCAGGAGCCCTGAGGTCACACCAGCAGGAGTTTCTGAGGGGAGGAATCTGCTTTTTGCCTCTTTTATGATAACTTTAGGGATTTGATTCCTGAGAGTCAGAGATTATGTGCCTATTGTTGTGTTTCATTGCTGGGAATTCGTTATTATTTCCAAGGTTTCCCATAAAAAACTTTAAACTGTTTCTTCAGGTTGTAGTCAGAATGTGAAGGTGGAGCATTTCAGAGTCTTTTCAAAGGACAAATGATGGGCTTGATGGCCCTTGTGGGGTGGAACTGGATGAGCTTTACATCCCCTCCAATCCAAACCATTTTGGGGCTCTGTGTTAAAACCACTTGGGGAAAAATGTCTCATGTGATGCCACCTTCCTACAGGATCTAAAAGTGCAGGAGACCTGAAGTGAGGAGAAAGCTCCCCCTCAGAGCATCTAGAGAAAAAGGGCACAGTGGGAAATTTTTCCAATTACCTGCTGAAGAGATTCCTATGGAAAACTCCAAAAATTCAGCCTTCCATCCCTGGCACAGAGCTGATCCTGGGCTCCAGGCCTTGCTGGAGTGTTGGCCTGGGAGGAGGAGGCAACTCCAGCCCTGGCAGGGAAAGGATCAATCTGTCAAACCTCAGGCACACGAGGCTTTTTGGGTGCTTGGCCAAAACCCAAATGGAGCTTTCAAACTTTTCAGGCTTTACTTGTTCCTCTGTCAACGCTTTTCCTCGCTGGGCCACGACTGGTACAGGATTTGGTCTCATTTAAACTGAGATTCACGAGGTAATTTATAGAGGAAATAAACTCTTGTGGTGGGACAGCCCGAGTAGAACAGGTATGTGCAGTGAACATCCCCCTGTGGTGTTTAAAATGTATATTATGGCTCTGTATATTCTGAATTTATATTGTAACTCTAAGATCTATTTTTGGGTTCAGTTTAGTGCAGTTGAGGCTCTATATTAATTCAGACCTTTGCAGGCAAAGGGGTCTTGGTGAAACAAATGCTGGGTCTGTGCGAAATGCCCCAAACCAGCCCTACACTTCTTGCCTTTAGCAAAACAAAACGAAGAAAAAACCCTCTTCGAGCCATAATTTCCACCCAGATTAGATGTGACCTGATACATTCTGGCTCTAAACCTTCCAAGGAGATCAACACTGACGTGGAGAACCCGTTATCACCACTGTCTCTTTGTGGAGAACCCAAACTTGCAGCAGCCACCTCTCCCCATCTGAGATTTAAAATCCAAATAGGAATTAATTTCAGCAAAGCCAAACTTAGCAGAAGGAACAGTTTCCTCTCGGATGGCCTGTGTTTATTTTAACTCTTTGGTCCATATGCCCAGTGCTGCTTTCTTGCTCAGGGTATGTGCAAATGCTGATTTTTCTGACACACTGTAATTACTGCAGACATCAACTGGCTTTATGCACTTCTCCAAAAATATGGGCAACAGTGTTTGCACAGGAAATTCTGGCTGGCAGGGAACGCCCTGGATTTCATCCTGTAACTCAATCTCTTTTGAAAAATCAGAAAATCCTTGGTTCTACTTGTCTAAGTCGCATGAAACATTGGAGTTTGGTCTAGACATTGCTGCTAAATCCCATATCCATGCTGGCTAGGTGAGATTTCCAGGAATACCTTCTTCCTGCCTTTCTAAGTGTTCCCAGCTTTCCTCTCAGAGGCAGACTCTACTTGTCTCTGCTGCCTTTTTGAGCAGGGACAGAGAACCAGCACAGAGTGGCCTCGTGGTGGACAGGGACAATCAGGACACTTGGACTCCAAGTTCTCTTGCAGTTCTGCCCATCACTGACCACCACGTCTGTGATTTGTGCTGGAGCAGGAGCTGCTCATGGATCTCAGGTTTATGGAGCACTGCTGGACGTTTCTCAGCCCACATTTCAGCACTGACTGAGGGGCAGAGGCCATTTCTCCACCAGTTTTGTGGAGAGTAGGATTTTTAGCAGGGCAAAAGCAGCACATCCATGTGCAGACACCCCTATGTCCTCTGGCACTTCATGCTCCCTCCTGTGACTGTACAGGGAGGGCAGGATCTGGTCAAGCAGAGAACTGAAACACCTTCAGCCTGGAGAGCCAACCCCCCAAAATCTCTATGTTTTTAGCTAAAATGGGGAAAGAGAATTAATAAAGAAACACAACAAGCACATCCAGTGGGTTGCCCTCACTTTGCAGAGCAAAACATCCCACTCCCCACACCCTGCTGTTGGGGTGTTCTTCCCTTTGGGAAAGAAGAGGCAGTTTTCCTGGTGGATGTAAGTCTGCTTTCTCCTTTTGTTTAAGCAGGATTGTGTCCACCCAGACTGCAGCCTGGGCTTTCGTGTCATCCTTGGACACGAGCCTGGATGTTGTTATTTAAGGCCAGAGGCATCACTGCCACCAGCTGAGCCCTGGTGTCTGTGGAGGAGGAAGAACTGAAGGCAAGATAAAAAGGAAAACACCCCTTTTCTCAGGCAAAACCTAAATATCAAACCTAATATCAAACCTAAATATCAAACCCAGCATCCCAGGAGCGCTTCCAAAACATCCTTTGCGATCCTGACCTGGCCTGGGGACAAGAATATCACTAACACAGACTCTACCAGAGCTGCACAGGACTTTTGTGAGACCCTGTCCTGCCAATCACTGCCACTGGAAACTCGTTTGCACGCTGAACATGAGGATTATGGAGAGATTTTTGTTTGTTTGCTTTGGGGTTTTTTGGTGTGTGGAATGTTGGAGACCAAGTTTCCATTTGCATGTGTGTGTCTGTAGGGTACACTCCTAACAGAGCCTTTAATTACTTGGAGAGGCTGGACCAAGAGTGGGTTATATTTGTCTGGAAAATAACACTTGTGTATCCAGCAAATGGACTTCATGATCTAGGAGGTCTTTTCCAACCTTAACGAAATAAAACTTCAAAAAAAAAAAGGTCTAATGCATGGACCTTAATCACTTCTCTGGCTCTCACCTCATGGCTGGTGACCACCCATGTGGGAATTCTTCAACTCAATAAACTTTCATTAAAAAGAAAGATGACTTGTTGAAATCACACATTTATTTTTTTTTTTGGAAACAGGTCAACTCTGACAAAATCTTATTTTTTTGAACAGTTTCTCTCTGTAGCCAGGACATTACCAGAGGAGCTTGGGCAGGTCTTGATTTCTTGCTGGATATGGGACTATCAGTCTCAAGCTCCTATCAAAGAATCACAGGATCATTTAGGTTGGAAAAGACCTTCAAGATCATCCAGTCCAACCTTTAGCTGATCTCCACCTTGTCAGCCAGACCAGAGCACTGAGTGTCAGAAAGATGCAACTTCAGAAGACGAGGGAGTGATGAAATGATGTCTCTGTCAACCCAATGTCTTGTCATATAGAAGAGATCCTTCAAATTTAGCCTTAAGTCTTTAGAGTATAAATTGAGAAAATTTATAAATATATAAATTATATACAGAGAAAATTTAAAGCTAGAGAAGCTTCAATCTGGATGTTCTCATGACAACATGGCCCAGGTCAAATCAGCATTTGGGCAGCAAACAAAGGTAAAATCAGGTGAATAAATTGTGTCAGTGTCAGAAGGGGCACACCTTTGAGTTGCATGGTAAATAGCTCATGAGATTTAAAAAAAAAAAAAAAAAAAGTGTTTAACTTGATCTAATTCAGTGTAAAAGCAGCAGTTGATGACAACCCTCCAGTCAGGGCACATTGCAGATGGTGTTTTTCGTGGCTGCAATCTCGTGTCAGAGCTTTTGCAGAAGTGGAATTAAAAATCTTCCCTTCTTTGTGGTGAGGACAGACAGATGCTTTCCTGCTGTAATTCCTGAGTGGCCAGAACGTGTTGGTTGACATTTCAACTTGATGTTTTAATTGGCTGATTTGAATAAAACTCAGACAGGTTGTGCTGCTCACTTTTATTTCGTGTCTCCCAGCCCAGCAGCCAACAAAAAGAAGACAGCGGGACAAGGAGGGGCACTGACTTTTCACCTCTCTGATTCTCTCCCTGTTTTGTTTAGCTCTTAATATATTTAAATTCATGCCTTGTTAAATTAGCCCTGTGTCCTGGAGGGGCTGAAAGCAGACAGAGCAGTCCAAAAAGAGGGTGCCCAGCATTCCTCCCAATTGTCCAGGAAAATGTTTTCTTTCAAGATTTTATGTTATTTTTTTTTTAATGGATCCGTTTCTTTCTCATGTGCAGCTCCAACAATGAAAACATAATGTGCCAGCAGTACATCCCAGGGGTGTCCTGCATCCCTGGACCAGAGGAGGAGGTTCCTTATTTTTTTTCCAGGCACTTTCTGGGGTGGATCACTCCTCCCCATTCTCACCACCCCAAGGAGAAGGGGAAAAGCTTCTCTAGAAACTGTGCACGTTCCTGTGCCTGCACAAGTGGCACTTCCTAAAGGCTCGTGGGCTGCTTAAAGATCACTTTACCCACCAGGAAAGGGAAGTTCTCAGGGAAGGAGCGTTGTGACCTCTCCAGCCTGGATGTCTGTGGGAATTAGTTGGGGTTTGGGCAATTATCTTTCCTTGTCAGAAGGATGAAGGGTCAAGAGGGCTGGATGGAGTGAGAAGGGAAGAGGAAGACAAGGAAAGCAAATGGTCAGTACATAGGCTGATCTACTTGGTGTTTGTCATCTGAGACTTGTTCAGGATGTGCCTAAACACTGCTGTTCCCCTCTGGATACTAAAAAAAATTGGAGATGCTGAAAGCCCCTCACTCATTATTCTGGTAAATAACATGACAAAACCACAGCAGCAGCAGCGACTCCCCACCCTTCCTTACTCTTTTCCTAAGTGAAGATACATGCCTGTCCTAATTGTGTTTGCATTTTTCTCTCTCTGTACATGAATGTGGTGATAAAATGAGGAGCAGTTTGTGCCTTTGCTCGCTCAGGTGAGCAGAGAAACCTGAAGATCGACGTCGGCACAACTATTGCGACTTCCAAACGTTCCCGGTGGTTGGAGCCGTGTGTGTGCCTGGATGAGCCACAGCCCAGGGGGATTCAGGCTCTGAGGGAAGGTCAGGGAGAACATGAGGGTGCAGGAGGTATCTCAGGATGAAGCCCAGGCTGAGTGGGGAGCGAGCTGGCTCGTCCCAGGTTAGAGCTGGAGGTGCAAACCCGCAGCACAACCCGCCACAGCCCATTAGCAGGGCCGGGCATCCATCTCTGTCAGGGGGAAGGTCAGGGCTCAGTGAGCATGGAATCGGAATTTCCTCCACCCTGGAGATCCAGGCGCTCTCGGGTGGGATGGAGGTCACTGCCAGGGCAGCCCAGAGAACCCCCAGCACTGGTCTGTGCCTCCCAAAAAGAGATTTTGGCTTCACCTTCCCCATTGTGAGGCCACAGAGCCCCCAGGACTTTGTTCCTTCCCTACAGACACTCCCAGAGCTGCCCCGTTGCCCCTCTCCCAGTCCTTCGTGTTCTCATTGTCCATTTGCACCCCACACGGTATTTAGTCTGAAAATCCACTGCAGATTCCAGAAATAATCCAGCAATAATCATCTGCTCTCACCACAGTCAGGAATGCCCTGACTACAGTGAGGATAATTTTTTGATGCATAGGTGGCTTTGCTGAAAACAATGAATCACAGGAAAACTTCGAGGAGAATCAATATCTGTGGAGCAGGTCCTGCTCTGCTCTCATTTGTCATATTCCCATCACAACTATTTCTTTGATGATTATTCAACCTAAACTCAGAAATTGGGCTGTAACCATGCGAGAACGAGAAAAAACTGATGTGATACTCAGATATTTCCTACGGAACAGAGGTGAGTCCATATGAAATGAGTCCTTCCTTCCCATCCATCAACTGTCCAACGAAATTATTGCAGAGTTCTGAGACTGAGCCTCTGGAATACTACAAGAAACTTCCTGTTTTAAATTCTAAGATAGGCAGCAGCTGAAATAAAAATGTCTCGTTCCAAAGCAGCAGTCGGGATGAATTACTTGTGAGAAAAGTGTATTGGATATTGTTTCCTATCTTTTGGATATTGCTTCCTATCTTCATCTGGGAATTCTGAAAGGCAAACTGCATCCTGAGCTGCCCCAAGGGTTGGAGCTGCAGTCCCTGCCTGAGGTCACTGCTGGTGTCCCTGCTGGGATGAGACCACGCTTTGGTGGTGTCCCAGTGAAGTGAGTTGTTTCCTTCCAGGGTGTTTTGGGAGGAATCCAACCTCAATCAAAGACTCAAAATAAGCTGCTCCTCCTCACCTTTGAGCTCCCTGCTAAACTGAGTCCTTCCAGCTCTTCCCAGGATCCGTCCCTGGCTGTCCCTGGAGCTGTTGGTGCCCAGAGGGATGAGCCTTGCTGCTCTCTCACACCAGGCTTGGCTCTTCTCCAGGCAAATCTCCACCTGCTTTTATTAAGACCTGCCCAAACTCCAACTAAAATAACATTTTTTCACTTTATCTTTGGTTCAAATGATGCTGAGCAAGCAAGAACCATGAACAAAAGCAGCGAAATTAAAAGGCTGTGCGTGCTAAACTTCTTGATAAATTTTATTTTTGGCTGGATCTCATCTAGCAAACCCTCCTTTGCTTCCATTCAATTCAGATTTCACCCAAACACACACAAATCCCACCGACTTTGGTGAGAAAAGTTACATGGCCAGAGTTTCAGCATCTGGGCTGATGCTTAGCAAGAAAGAGAGACCTATTTTCTTCACGTAGCAGAAAGGAAATTGTGCTTTACTGTATTGTTTACCCTTCCCAGTACTTTAATTTTCCCTTTGTTTAATATTTCAGCAGAAGCCATTTATCTTCCCTGATGATCAAATAAACTGGGTGGTAAAATAACGGATATGCAATTCATTGGGAGGGGGGAAAAACGGTATTAAAAGGCAGAGCAAAGGGATATAGTTTGGAAATACAGTAATGTGTGATTTGCTACCTCACACTTGCCTCAGTGCCCCAGGGAAAAAAAGGGGATTTTTTTCATCCCAAGCAAAGATATGGGTTATTCTTTACCAGCTCTGAAAGCTGATACTTGAAAGAGCCATATCCTACTCCAAGCCAGATCCTTATCCTCGGGTGGATAACGGGTTATCAGGATTTTGGAAGCAGGAGGAGCTCGTTAGGGGGGACTGGGGGAGGCTCAGATGGAGGGAGGCTTGAGCAGCAAGAGCCAAATGATGCTGCCTGAAAAAAGGAGATTTTTCCTTCAGTTCTCCATGGCCCTGATTCGAGGCCAGGCTCCTTCCAGAGGTGCCCAGTGACAGGATGAGGAGCAATGGCCATGAATGAAACCACGGGAAGTTCCACCTCAACATGAGGAGGAAACTTCTTCCCACTGCAGTGGAACAGCTGCCCAGGGAGGGTGGGGAGTCTCTGCTTTATCTTTTATTCTTAAAAATTTCAGATAGCAATAGTGGCTTCTTACCCACAGTCTGCTCCCAAAAATAATCAAGTATTTTGAGGTCTTCTTTTAGGGTACATTTTTTCCCTCATAAAAAATCATAAATGTCAATATCTGAACCACATTTAGGTGTTTTATTTGATCTTGGGCCTGCCAACCAAAACAATTATTTGTGTCTTTAAGGAAGGCACTTCAGTCTCTGGAGACCCACCTGGACACATCCCTGTGTCACCTGCCCTGGGTGATCTCCAGAGGTCCCTCCCACCCCTCTTTGGTGATTCTGGGATGTTTTTCCATGGGCTCCAGAGGGATTTTCACTGCAGAAGACCTGACTGAACCAGTTCCCACCATGGCTCTGCATCTAATGAACTTCTCTGCCAGTTTAAAGCACGAGTAGGTCTGACACAACTTGAAAAACCACTTGAAAATGGGAAATTTTAGACTATTGCTGCCATTGAATCCTTTTTTTTTTGCAGGTAGAAGGCCAGGATTCACTCCTGTCCCATCAATATTCATGGGTTGCAATTATTTATCAGCTTTTTTCTGTGAGGGTTTCTTAAATAGAAGGTTGTGATGTTCCCTCTGAACTGACAGCACTGGTTTGCATCAAGGTGTTCATCATCAGTCCTTTCATCACTTCTTCCTGAGTTTCTAGAGGAAAATGGGAATCTAATACCCACGTAAGTGGCACCTCTTTGATTACAAACACACATAAAAAACATCACTTGCCCTTTCAAATCTGTTCCTTATTCGAATTTTTTATGGAGAGCCTTTGCCTGGCAGACACATAGACTTTATAGAACACAATCACCAGGAAAACAGATAAATTACAGAGATTAGACCTGCTATTTCTTACCTATCTTTTTGCAAGCAAATTGCTAAATTAAAATTCATTAAGAAATCTGCTGTGGGTATCAAAGCTCTTTTGAAAATACCTTCCCTTTTCCTCTGATCTGAATTTTTCAGTTTGAGGAAGGATTAACCAAATTAAGACCAGGAAAGTAACAACATGACATGCCTTTGAGGACCAGCCTTAATTTTTCCAGCATATCTCATCTAACCACATGAATATTTTTTCCTGTGAAGTAGTATTTAAATATTTATTTTAAAATGCTGAAGTGCCTTCCTATAAAGACACAAATAATTGTTTTGGTTGGCAGGCCCAAGATCAAATAAAATACCTAAATGTGGTTCAGATATTGACATTTATTATTTTTTATGAGGAAAAAATGTACCCTAAAAGAAGACCTCAAAATACTTGATTATTTTTGGGAGCAGACTGTGGGTAAGAAGCCACTATTGCTATCTGAAATTTTTAAGAATAAAAGATAAAGCAGACCATTATTTATAAAAATATGCATGTTTATATGCTGGATAAAGTATTTTTAACTTTTTTTTTAAATATTGTAGACAAAGACTGGTGATGTTTCTTATGAGTAGTGAAACATGAAGTTCTGCTTTTATCAGGGTTAAAATTACAGTGGCTGAAGCTCCAGTTTTTCATTAAATCACTTTTATATTTTCAATTTAGAAACCCTGGTTTTCTGTGTGAAATCTCTGGAGTCTAATAATGAGATTGAGCTCCCAACATCATCTTGCTGTTGGTTGTGTGGTCAAGCTCTGCTCTGAAATAAGTGATGCCTGTCCAGGATTATTTTGCCATGGTCCTTCATTAAGATTTTTGCACTCAAAGGTCCATTTTAGAAAAAAAAAGGGCAAAATAAAAAGTTACAAGCACATTTAAGGCCACAATTTGATAATGTGTAAGGCACAAATGTGATTCCCAGAATTTTTGCTGCAGAGAAGGGGTGTCCAGGCACTGGGAACACGTCCTGACTGTGATTGATGACGGAGAAGTTGTTGACTTGGGCTGGTTCTGCTCAGAGGGAGGTGGCAAATTGAGGAATTTATCATAAAAAACCTTTAAAACAAGACATTAAAACAGACATTGAGTTAAAATATACAACAACAAAAAAAAAATAAAATAAACAATAAAAAAAAAAGGTTAATTTGTTTTCCTCTGCTGGTTACATTCCAAAAGGTGAAGTTTGTTTTTCCCTCTTGAACCAGTTTGGGGAGGAGATACGCCCCATATGCCACCAGTTGCTCTCACATACAGAGCAGCACAAGATGTTTGCCAGAGGTCTGAACTCTGGTGAGCTCGGCCTTTCCCTCCCAATTTCCATTTCCAGCTGTTTATTTGACTGTGACTCCCAGGCTGCCGAAAACATGCTGCATTCACAGGGCCTTAAAAACCCCCAGGCTGTTGCTGGTAAAGCAGCTCCCCCTGGGCACCCCCAGTGGGGAAGGTTTGGGACCAGGGACTGTTTTGTTTTTTTTTTAACACAGCTCAGGGGTTGCCTGGTGGAGGGATTCACACCCAACATGCCCACGTAGGGACAGAAGAACTGATGCCCACAGGAGAAAGATGGAAAATATTCCCATTTTTCGAGAGGGGTGTGTGTGTCCCAAGGCCAGAGGGAACGTGGGGTTTGTGTCCTTGAGTCTGTGACGTTTCAGGTCAAATAATTTAACCCCTGAGCTTCCACAGGGAAGGGATTTGTGGGGGAACACTGAACCCACAAAAGGGACCATGCACCCTGTAAATCATGGAATTGGGGTTGGAAGAGACCTTAAAGCTCATCCCTGCTGTGGGCAGGGACACCTTCCACCAGCCCAGGTTGCTCCAAGCCCCGTTTGCATCATCCTTGAACAACTCCCAGCTTAAAACCACACAGGTTTGAACCTCTCAGGATCCTCCACATCTCCACGAGCTCAGGAGCTGTAGGGATGTGTGGCTGCCCTGCCACTGGTGGGATGTGCTCAGCACTGCCCCAAAAAGGACCCAAATCTAATGAGGACAATAGAGCAAAGCCAAGCCCGGGCTGGTGCAGCAGGGCTGGCTCTGTCACTCCCTATTAGCTGATATGTACAATTGCTCAACCACCCCTTGATTGCTTTGTGTTTTCTAATAATTCCCAGTCTTAATTCCACCAATGGACATAAAACTTCCTACCCTGCCAGTCACAGAGACAATTATATAAGAACCATTTTTTGTTTTGTTTTGTTCTCCCCCTCTCTTTATTTCAGTTTAGAGAAACAAAGGGGCCCATTCATTCAATTTGCAGCTGAGTCTCTCAGGTTATGTAAATTGTTAAATCATCCATGCTCTTTCTTTTTAGCCATATTGCAAGCAGGGAATTTCCATACCCAGTTTAAAACCTCACAATTGATCTGTCCCGACAAACACGGAGAGCGAGAGAGATCAAGAGTTTCATCTTTTTTTTGCTTCCTTTCTCCCAGTTAACCAATATGTTATACTCCCATGGAGAATAATAAAAAGAAATCAGAAGTCTTTCATGAAAACCTAAGTGGAATAAAACCTTGTGATGTAATTAGGAGATGCCTGTGGACTTCATTTGAGCTTTCTCCGTTTCCATCAAGGCATAATTTAGTGCAGAAGCACAGCCAAGCTGCCATTTACACACTGATTATTTCTTTTTTAATTCTTACTATTTTTACATTACAGTTTAAATTAACCAGAAGCTTCTTGGGAAAGCTGCTTCTTCTACTCAGTTATTGATGCTTCCATTGATTTTGGATTGTTGTAGGATTTTTCTGGGGTGGGAAATGAGAGCAATATTAGAGTTACTTTTGATCCTTAATGAGACACATTAAAAGGAGCATTTGGGTGTACTTTGTGCTCATCTCAGTTTCCTGCACCTTTCTGTGGTTCAGTTTTAATAAAGAAAAGAACATGATAAAACCTGACCTAGGCTTGACCACCTGGGGAGTCTCATAGTTAGTTTTTGGCCAGCAAGGGTAACTTTTTGCAAAGGAGGGGTGAACTCTACCCTTGCAGCAAAGCAAGGCTGGTCCTGGACACTGCTGTCCCTCCTGAAGGGACATTCTTTGTTTTCCATGGCTTGGCCAAGGAGCCAAGTGCTCTGCTCAGAGATCTCTCTTCAGGAAAGTGTGACTGGTTAATAAAGAACATTTTATAGAACACATCACTCCCACACTTCACTTCTACAGGTGTTACCTGGAGATTTCTTCTGGTTAAGAAAAGTGTCTCCACATACACCTGCAATGGCCTTAAGCTGAAGAGAGGGAGTTTTAAATTAGATATTGGGAAGAAATGCTTCCCTGGGAGGGAGGGGAGGCCCTGGCACAGGTGCCCAGAGAAGCTGTGGCTGCCCCTGGATCCCTGGAAGTGTCCAAGGCCAGGTTGGGCAGAACTTGGAGCAACCTGGGCTGGTGGAAGGTGTCCCTGCCCATGGCAGGGGTGGAACTGGATGAGATTTAAAGTCCCTTCCAAACCATTCCACGATTCTAAAACAAACCAATAGACCAAGACACAGAGCTGGATAAAAACTGTTGGTGGGTTCATGAACACCTACACTAAAAACCAGACCAGAAACTCCCCCTCAGTGCCCAGCTGAGCTTTCCCTTCAGCAGGACAGGAGCACGAAGCCTGAACGTGTTCAAACAGGGCCCTGGCCCCGTGTGTGCTCTGGGTGGGCTCTGGGGGTCTGGTATCCATTAGAGCCCAACATTCTGCCCAACCAAGAGATTAATTCTCCTGCAGGAACCTGAGCAAAACCAAGAGCAGCAGAAAGTTAATCAAGCACTGATCCTCCCAATCCACTTAATCACAGCCAGCTGCTACTTAGAGCCTCAGAAGAGCAACATCCCCAGGGCAGCCCTTTTGGAGGAGGGGGGAGGAGAAGCAGTTCAGACAGAGCACCCTGCATGGCAGAAGGGCATTAAAAAGTTAATAAAATAAAAGTTAATTCCCCTCAATCAAGGAGGTAGGGAATAGTTCTGGGAAGTTCTAAAGCTTCCAATATTAATTTCTTCCCGCCTTCCCAGCTGCTTATCCCTGGAAGGCATTTGATTTGTACTAAAATATTTGCTCATAACCCAAGTTTCCTCCTGGAGTGTACACAGGCTGTGCAAGGCCTGAGACTTGGCTGTGGGTTTTTTCCCTCTTTCCTTCCAAGTGTCTCTAAAAAATCTTAAAAACACTGACCACGCCAGTGGAGTTTATATTGGCTGGGTGATCTTGTCCTCATTTTCGTTTGAGGTACGTATGGTCTCCTGGCCATGTCATCCTCTTCGTATAAAATTGTGCCTGATTTAACAAATGTGTTATTCCCCATTTGAACTTTATTGGGCTGGAACATTTTGAGGGGTTCTGACAGGATTTTAGGTGTTTAAGCTTCCATATAGGAAATCCCTAAGTACATCACAGAGGCCTCTTTGCGAAACACTTGAACACTTCATGTGATGTAGGAAAAACTGCTTTTCTTCCTGGATTCTGGTTGGGGAATCTGAGATACTGATGGATTAAATGACCTGATAAAATTGCCTGGGGTGGCTGTGGCAGAGCTGAGATTTAAATCCAGCCTGTTATTGTATGAACCAGTTCTACCATCTCTGAGCACTGGGCTGAATGGAGGAGGTGCAGTCAGTGGTTATCAGGTTTAGCTGTGGAGTGAGGGGGGATCTGAAGCTTGTGGGAAGACACAATTAGTAGGAAAACTGCATTAAGGGATCAGCTTGGTCACCCAGGAATTTAGGAATGCGCTGAAACCCTTGTTTAGAAACAGTAAAACTGATTATTATGAGACCAAAACAGGTGAAGGCTCCTGGCAGTGGGTTCAGCTGGTGTGTGTGCAGCAGGGACACCACCACTGGTGAGATTCCCAACAGGAACAGTCCCAGCAGGGCTGAGAGCAAAGGAGAGCAAGATCAGAGTTCCTGGGCTGTGCTGCCTTCAGGCTGCCCCTGAGGAGGAAGGTCCTGGATCCGTGTGGCAAAGCCCAGGACAAACTCCCTGCATCGCTCCAATATTATGGAACAAAACTCCTCTTAGTTCATCCCTCTGACTCGAGGCTGCTCTGAGCAAGTTGTTTTTTGAAGGAAGGAAAGTTGTCATCCCTTTAGTTTCGCTGCACTCCCTCTTTTCCATGAATCTGCAAACAGGATTAAGATGCAAAGCCTCGGTCAGCACTTTCCCTGGTTATACCTTTGCCATGGCAAATACATTCCATGAGACTTCCCCCCCAATATTTAGTTTTCTCAACAGTTTTCCACCAGAGAAGTATTCCTGCTTATTAAAAAAGCAGCATGTTGGACACACCACAGGCTTTCGCTTTTTTCTCGGAACAGAAAACACCAACATTTTAAGCAAATATTTATGTTTATACACTCACAGCCTCACACACCTGCGTGCTTATGCCTCCTCGAGGTACCATGATATGAAAAAACACCCTGGATATCATCAGAATGCTGTTAAAAATCCACGGTTCTTTTGAAGGTGCCTTATAAAAATCAGCTGGACTCTGGTTTGTGTTCTATTTTGAAGACATTTGCATAGTTTCAGAATTTTTCGGTGAGCCAGCAGCAAACATTCCCTCTCTTCTGTTGGTGAAACAGCTAAACCAGAGCAGCCTTTTGGGGGGAGTTCTACTAATTCCTGCGATTTACTTTAGTGCAGCTTGGCTTTTTTTAAAAAATTAACGTGGGTGGAATTTTCCGCGTGGCCGCGAGAAAAATCTGATTGAAGCGGCGGCTTTCGATTTATTTCTATTTATTTCTATTTACTGCTCTGCGTTTACCAGTCGCTGTCTAAACAGCTATTTCCCAATTAATTAGCAGGGCAGCTCCATCCCTGCCTGGCCCAGCTGCTGGCTCTGCAGTGCAGATGTTTTGGGCTGAGCTTGTCCCACGAGGGGCTCGTTTGCAGTGGCCGGAGCTCGCTGAGTGACAGCGCCGGTGAAAAGCCGGGCTGGGGGTTCTGGGGAGAACTCCTGTCATCAGTCACCCATCACCGGGATGCCCCCCAGCCATTAAGGGCCAAATGGAAGAGAACAGTTTCAAGGAGCTGACTGTACTTTTCATACATCATTAATGAGATGATTTAGGCTGGGGAACATTAAGGAGATCGAGTGATGCTCAGGAGGGACCTCGAACATTAACGGATGCAGCTTCATTCAGAACTCCCTTTTCTAAGGCCATTTAAAAAGTGATTTATTATCACCACACACCTGAAAATGTCTGCAAGGCTTTGCCTTCCTGCAGCCAGAGGCAGAAAAGACATTAAACACACGCTCAAATAAACTCATTAAGCCAGTGCTGCATAACTCAGTGGGCTGGGGAGTCGTTAAGGAATCATCCAGGCTTTTTTAAACCCAGTTTTATTTTCTACAGCAACACTCACCCCGGACTTTGTTACCCATCTCCACTTCCCATCTGCTTGTGTATATCCCTGCATTTAGTAAACAGCTCCAACCCAAAGTGATCATCATGAGATCGAGGTTTGCAGATTCCTTTAAAAATAATCTTTGCTAAAATTGGTATTGGCAAAGTTTAATACTATTAGTATGAAAGCGAAGCTGTGGTTGCCTCATCCCTGGGAGCGTCCAAGGCCAGGTTGGACGGGGCTTGGAGCAACCTGGGCTGGTGGAAGGTGTCCCTGCCCATGGCAGGGGGTGGAAGGAGATGGGATTTAAGGTCCCTTCTGTTCTGTGATTCTGTGATACTAAAATAATAATGATTGTTACACTGAGGTTACCACAGAGCACAAACATGGAGAATTTTGGAGGCCAGAGTCCATTATCCATGGTGTACAACCAGCTGTAGGTGAGATCTGGTGAGAAGGGACAGTCAGAGAACTCCTCCTGCAGCAGGGAATTTTGGCAGCAGGTTTTCACTCCACCATGGGGGAGAAGCAGAAGAAACTTGCCCTTCCCACTGGACACAGGTGCCAAGGCCCTGCTCCTGTGCATGCCTGGAGCTCAGTGAAAGAGGAGGAAACACGGATTGGGCTCCTGGAATTCCCAGCACAGAGCCCTGAGCACTCGGGAGGGAGGGAGGGCAGCTCGGTTCCTCCAGGGGTGACAGAGCTCTGTGGCATCAGATGGAAAAGTTTAACACCACCCCTGCAAGGTTTTGGTGCGTGAAGGATGGAAAAAAAACCCTGAAGAACATCCTTGAAATGTAAAACATCTTGGTCTTTTAATAATCCCGTGCGGTGTGTTTTCACTTTAGCAATAATTGTATTTTCTTTTTGCGTATTTTATTTAACAACATTTCAGGGCCCAGCTAATCTGTTCCAGCTGCTGAGGGAGCCAACAATGTGCTGAGCACAGAAACAACTGCCTTTATCAGGCCAGGGTGGTTTTGCAGCAGCAATCCTACACCCTGGAGAATTCCCTGGAGGGATTGCAGTCACACCTACCGTGGGCACCTCTGTCTGTGCTGCCACTGGGATTGCAGGTGTCAGGAAGGTTCAGGAGGAATTTACTGCTGAATTGTCTCAGTGTATGCAACAGTAATTGCAGGGAGATAAATCAAAGCCCTATGAGAAAAAGAAAAATAATTGAGTTTTTCTCGAGCTAATGTGAAGGCTGCTGGTGCTGCATTTATGTTTTGTATTACTGTTTTCAGCTCAAACAAAGCATCCTAAGTGGATTAGGAGGTGTGACAGTTCACATTTAACAGCCCTGCTGCAGCATCTTCATCAGCCCAGCCAGGGTGTGATGCTGAACAGCGCAAGGAATACAGCAGTGGGAAAAATTCTCTGGATGTCACACGTCGAGATTCACCTGGGAATGAAACTCTGGGGGAAGATCCTTTTCCCATGTGAAAGGAAAGGTGTCCAAGGGTTCAGTGTCTCTGACGTTGGGAAGAGCCAGCCAG
This sequence comes from Neopelma chrysocephalum, assembly GCF_003984885.1. NCBI lineage: Eukaryota > Metazoa > Chordata > Aves > Passeriformes > Pipridae > Neopelma > Neopelma chrysocephalum. Next base: position 10,213,309 of record NW_020897746.1, on the reverse strand, counting down.
GTGTAGCAGAGGCTGGATGTGTGGTAGGATAGGGTGGATGTGCCGTGGGACAGGCTGGATTCAGGAACAGGCTGGATGTAGGGACAGGCTGGATTCAGGGACAGGCTGGATTCAGGGACAGGCTGGAT